>NW_026080755.1:0-3255 GCF_006386435.1 Epinephelus moara | reverse complement strand
TTTTTAGGTGTGTTTAGGATCATTGTCCAGTTGAAGAATCCATCCTGTCCATCTTCAGCTTTTTTACAGATGGTGTGATATTTGCTTCCATAGTTGCATAGCTCCATCAAATCCATGCCACTGGTTTCAACACAATCCCAAGGCATGATCGATCCACCCCGGTGTTTAACAGTTGGACAGGTGTTCCTTTATGAAATTCTGCACTCTTTTGCTCATTGTGTCCAAAAAGTTCTCTTTAACTTCATCACTTCACATGACTTGTTTCCAAAAAGCATCAGGCTTGTTTTGATGTTGCTCTGCAAAACTCTCATGCTGAATTTTGTGGTAAGGACACAGGAAAGGTTTTCCTCTGATAACTTTTCTGTGAAGGTCATATTTGTATAGGTATCACTGCACAGTAGAACAGTGCATTAACACTCTAGAGTCTGTCAAATCTTTCTGCAGGTCTTTTGCAGTCAAACGGCAGCTGTTTAAAGGAGCCCATGGCTGCTGATTGTTGGGACAAGGTTTCAGGAGTTAGAATATTAAAATTTTGAAGTTTGCATCACCTGGCCTCTCCTAACGAAGACTGTGAACAAGCCATAGTCCTAACAAGCTAATTAAAGTCTGAGACCCTGGTTGAAGTTGTCTTAGAGCTCAGATATATTGGGGTGCCCGGTAACACTTTACTTGAAGGTATCTACATAAGGGTGACATGACACTGTCATAACTATGACATGGCACTGTCATGAACTTGTCATAATCACTATGTACATATCATAAACGTTTATGACTGCTGTCATTAAGTGTCATTTGGTTTTTGTAATGACAAGTTGACATTGTTTGGGTTGTCTTGATTATGACAACTTGACATTAATTGAAGTGACATTACCAGAAGTTGTCTTTGTCATGACAAGTGGACATTAAATTTGTTTGGGATGTCCTTATTATGACAATTTGACATTAACCAGGATGACTTTACCAGAAGATATCTTCGTCATCACAACCTGACATTAACAAAAAAATGCACCTATTTTTGTGACAAAATGATTATTATAATTAGATGTCCAAGGTTTAGACTGATTCTAACACACAGATAGATGTCTGGCAGGATACGACACAAAACTGGCTGTCATGACCAGTGTTGAGGTTAACGCGTTACTGTAATCACTGTAGAATACATCTTTGTTGATGCTACATACTTCAGTCATGTCTGCATGACTGTCGCTTTTGGCCAGGAGAAGATGTCTTCAGGTGGTGTCCAACTTTCACTGGGCGTTTCGACCCTAAACCACAACGCCCTCCAGTTGGCGGGTCCGGCAGTGATGGCCAGTCACTGCCCATCTTCTCCTGGCCCCCAGCTCAAGTCCTCCCTCCTATTCCAGAGCCAACAAGATGCTCTTTCCGCTGCCTCCCCCAACCTGCGAACAGCTGTCTTCCTCTCCCTTCCTGCTACTCCCAGAGCTGTGAGTGTCTTCCACACAGACTGTGCCGGGAAACCCCTGCACCCGACTTCAACTGGGAATAGCCAGGCCTGCCATCCCTTGTCCCTGCACTGCTCGACAAGGTCCTGGTACTTGGAAGCCTTTCTCTCGTACGCCTCCTCACATCCGTCTTCCCACGGGAACGTCAGTTCGATCAGGATGATCTTTTTTGCCTCCTCTGACCACAAGACCAAGTCGGGCCTCAGCGATGTTTGCACAAACTGGGGGAAGACTAGTCTCCTTCCCAGGTCCACTCTCATCTCCCATTATTGTGTTGCTTGGAGAAGGCCCTCCTTGGTCTTCTTGGGGACTGGTGGTTTCTGCCCTTCCCTGATGAACTGTATGGGTGGTGTAGGTCTCTCGTTGGTATGCCGCTTTTTCAGTCTCTCACCCACACAAGGTATCGGCCAGTGCACAGAGGACCTTGTCGTGACACCATCTGTATCTTCCCTGGCTAAGAGCAATCTTGCATCCCGCCAGTATGTGTGCCATGGTTCCTCTCCCTCCACATAGCCTGCACAGTGGGTCCTCCCTCATTCACCATCTGTGGAGGTTTGTTGGTGATGGAAGGGTGTCATACACTGCACGGAGCAGGAACGAGATGCGAAAGGGCTCCAGCCTCCAGAGTTCAGGCCAGATGATCTTCCGCTTTGGCAGGTCCCACTTTGTCCAGGCTCCTTGTAATCCAAGTTCCACTGCCCTAGACCTCCTCCTCTCCTCTTCCAGGTGCCGGACCTCGGCAACGCAGTAATGTAATGCATTACTGTTGATAACTTGCAGGATACGACACAAAAATGGCTGTCATGACCAGTGTTGAGGGTAACGCGTTACAAAGTAAAGTTACAAAGTAAAGTTACAAAGTAACATGTTACTGTAATCAGATTACATTTGTCTGTAACACAGTGATGTAACGCATTACTGTTGATAACTTCAGTAATTGCATTACAGTTACTCATCAAAAAATTATCTNTGAACAAATTCATGTTTGCATTAAATGGTTGGAAGGACCTCTTTTAAGTTATGTTGTTGTATTGTAAAGAAATTCAGTTTGACGATGCTCATGGCCTCAAAATAGAAATAGACATTTAATGATGAGAAAAGTTTCCAATTAAAGTTTAATCAATATTTTATTTTGAGACATTTTGCATACTGCCAGTACAGTAGCCTTGTTCTTGACACATTTTTCTGTGACATGTCGTTTGAGCTGATTTTTACAACTTTGCTGTCAGCTTTGTTGTATTAAAGAGCAAAAAGAGATCTTGTGTATGTCCTCCATATTAGAATAAGGATTTGTGCTGATCTGGGCAAATTAACTTTATATTGTTAATTGACAATGAAGTTATGGTGCATCTCAGGTGATGTGATGGAGTAATCCAAAAGTAATGTAACTAGTAGTGTAACTAATTACTTTCAGCAGTGAGGAATTAAGTAAAGTAAAGCATAAAGTAACCTGTAATGTGTAATGCATTACTTTTTTTGAGTAACTACCCCAACACTAGTCATGACACCATTATGACAGTGTAATGAACAAATTGTTTGACCTCAAGTAAAGTGGTACTTTTTTGATTTGTCATTTATCATGATACCTTAATGACAAATCAAAATGGTACCACTTTACTTGAGGTCAAAGAATGTATTCATTACACTGTCATAATGGTGTCATGACAGCCAGTTTTGTGTCGTATCCTGCCAGACATCTATTTGACCGAGTGTTAGAATCAGTCTGTAACCTTGGACATCTAATTATAATTATCAGTATGTCACCTTGTCATAAACACAAAAATAGGTGCAT
>NW_026080754.1:0-1980 GCF_006386435.1 Epinephelus moara | reverse complement strand
ACTTGTTCTTCAGTGAATCTTTGTAGTATGTGCTTGACCCAACTCTCATTCCAATCCACTCCAGTTCTTTCCCTGCAGGCTGTCTGATCCAAGCTGTGTAGTAGCTGCCCATAGAATACGAGACCTGACAGGTGATGGTCAGACGTTGACCTGGCTGCACAGAGGCTGGCTGTGTCAACTGTTGACACTTCACACCTGTTAAAAAGAGAAAATGTTTTGTAACAAATGATCAAATTAACAAAAGAACTGTTGACTTTGACAAATCCAGAGAGACTCACATCCAGCTGCCAACAGCAGCAGCAGAGCTACAGAGAACATGGTTTATGTTGAAACTGATGTACTGTGAACTCCACTGACAGCCTGATGTGATGTTTTTATAGCTGAGTAACAGGGAAGCTCACTGAGTTTGCATAGAATCAAACATATGAAGCATCAATGTTGGTCTAACTGGAGCCAATAGAAGAGTCTGTTCAGTGTTATTATATCTGCAGAGTGACAACAAATCACCTCTGCTTTACACAGTGATGTAACTGTATTACACACTGAACAGTAACATTTAGAAAATGTCCCTGATTACACACTGAACAGTAACATTTAGAAAATGTCCCTGCCTTTACATGAATTAAACAACTGTTAACTTTGTTTAAGCCTACTGTAAACTATCAGTGTCTAAATGTGTTGCATTAGCATGTATATACTATGTACAGCACTTATCAATACTATTTACATACTTTCTGTACTTAATTAATTTTGTGAAATTAACTGCAACATTGTTTTTTATTATCACATACTTTGATTCACTTCAGGTTCCACATAACTTTATTGTGTCTTATTTTGTAGAAATGCAAAGTATTTGCAGTAGTTTAATTTCAGCCACCAGATTTTTGTGCTGTCTTTGGCCATTTTATGAACGAGTGATGTTTATTGTGTGTGTTAGGGTTTTTTTTATGTTTAATGATTTGTGATAGTATTTCTCAAGAACACTTTTTTAATTTGTACAGTGCAGGTTATTATCATTATTATTATTTTCTATTTATGACATATTTGTTATGTAAAACATGAAATACAAAACCTCAGATATAACATTATACAGCATTACATTTTATAGAAATACAAAAAAATACTTAATGCTTCGGCTCTAACAGCCTGAAAGAAGAAGTGCACTNATTTGTACAGTGCAGGTTATTATCATTATTATTATTTTCTATTTATGACATATTTGTTATGTAAAACATGAAATACAAAACATCAGATATAACATTATACAGAAAATACGGCATTACATTTTAAAGGAATAGTAAAAAAATACTTAATGCTTCAGCTCTAACAGCCTGAAAGAAGAAGTGCACTGTAGGTTTTTGTACAGCTGCTCAACCAACTCCAGTCACTGTGGCTCTCGAGCACAATAATAAACAGCAGAATCTTCAGTCTTCAGACTGTTCATCTGCAGATACACCTGCTGTCTGCTGTTGTCTCTGGAGATGGTGAACCGGCCTTTGACTGACTGAGAGTAGTAGATGTTGTCACTATCATACTCAATAATAGCAACCCACTCCAGTCCTTTTCCAGGAGCCTGCCTGATCCAGGCCATCCAAGAGCTGCTAATGTCTAATCCAGAGGCTGTACAGGTCAGTCTGTGAGATTCTCCAGGCCTTTTAATCACTGGTTCAGATTCTGTCAGAGTCTGACCATCAACACCTGTCAAGACAGCAAGAAAACCATGACATGAAACAAATTTATAGTAATCAACAAAAACCTTCACCTGCCCAGCAGATAGTTAAAAGCAGCAGTCCTGCCCTATAGTCCATCATGTTAAACTGTGTGTCCACTGTTCTCTGTCCTCCTCTCTGCAGTCAGATAAGTAGAGGTGGAAGATATCTCAGTTTTGCATTGACTCCTCCTTTTTAATGAACAGTGTCCTCTGTTTAATTTCTCCTCAAAATATATCTTTATTTTAAGGCTTTTGTCTAACTAAACATA
>NW_026080753.1:0-1753 GCF_006386435.1 Epinephelus moara | reverse complement strand
CTGACACAGGGAGAACATGCAAACTCCACACAGAAGGGCTATCCACACCCTGGATCGAACCGGCAACCCTCTTGCTGTGAGGCGACAGTGCTAACCACCAGACCACCGTGCCACCCTATTTGTTAATTCTATTCTGTTTATTCTGTTAAACTCCCTTCTCTTCAGCTTCAATTAATTTGTTTGCTATGTATAATAGGGCTAAAGGGAACAAATAATTTCAGTTTTGATCCATCTTTTGATACATTTTAGTGAGTTATCCAGAAATTGTTTGGTCTACAAAATGTCCAAACAGAGTGTATGCCTCTACGAATTTATGAAAGCCCAAGGAAAAATTTCTAAATGTCTTATTTTATGCAACTAATGGTCCAAAACCCAAAGATATTTGGGCTGAAATTGTATTTATAACTGTCACAGCATGATTCTACTAAACATAAAGTCATGTTTAAAACAACGGAAAAGCCGGATTTAAGGGAGAATGCCAAAGCAAATTCTGTGTTGGTTGCAAGTGGCTGAAGAAGGGATAGAGGAAGTTGGTGTTTGTTAAGTTGGGTAAGTTATGTTGATTTCTTGCTGAAATCATTATCACCGTAGTCTAAGGTTGGATTGCTGCGAGACTGTGTTTACAACTGCAAAGCACAGTCTGTTTTCATGAAAACAGGAGAGGATGGATGAACCATGGATGGATGAAGGATGGATGTGTAAAATAATGGACGTAGCTACTGTTACATCACCCACTAGTTTGTGGAATCCTGTTTTGAAGCTTGAAGTTTGGCACTTTAGCCGTCGCCATCTTGGATTTTTGGAGCCAGAAGTGACCATATTTCGATGAGAGGGTGGAGCTAACCCTAATACTCGCCTCTAGCTTGGTTAGGTCAGTAAATTTAGCATACAGACATAGTTAACTGTTATAATGCTAATGCTGATTTTCGTAAGCAAAAAACAGGCTTAAAACAATTAAAACAAAATGTACCCCAAAAACTACATCTGAATTGTTAGAGGGTCTTTTAGTACAACCAATCGCTGAACAATAAACCTAACAATAAACTTCAATGAAGTGAAAACATACTGAAGGAGTGGCAGCTACAGCTAAGCTCATACCCTGTGAATCTGGGGTAACGTCATAGTTACTTTACCTAAGCAATGTTGTAGCTGTGGACAGCACCCCTTGTGGCTCAAAGTGGCCATGCTCGTAATTATGCGTAACTTTAAGCCTTAATAACATTAAAACAATTTAATTATATAATAATTCACCCCCTGTACAGTTATCATTAATGGGAAATTAGCTATAAAGACCAAAACCGCTTTTTGTACCTTGCTGTGAACATGTACAATTCAGCTGTAAAGTTCGGCATTTTAACATGGGGGTCTATGGAGACGCTTTTGAAGCCAGCCTCAAGTAGCAACTTGAGGAGCTGCAGTTTTTGATACCTCCATTTTGGCTTTATTTTTCAGCCCCAGAGATTCTTGCTTGGGTATAGGCTGGCATGACAAGCGATAAAAGGGGTGGCTGAGGTGTGGCCCTACCCCAAAGTGTTCATTCAAGTGACAGCAAATGTGTTTGTTCGTGAGGAAGACAGAAACTACTTGTTGTAACTATATATTGTATTATAATCATTGACTCCAACTCTCCAACTTTAACTGTTATTAAACCCGTCTTTCATACAGTATGAAAGGTTTCCCAAAGGTTTTCAGTTACTTGCTGGCTGCATTGCAGCATGTAACTAAAGGCCTTATTCAATAACTATAGGCATTA
>NW_026080752.1:0-3487 GCF_006386435.1 Epinephelus moara | reverse complement strand
ACATTATCTACTGTACTTTATAATATAATTTCTCAAATACATAATGTATTTCAAATGCATTAGTAACACATGCACTATATATATGTATGCTGTGCAAATAAACCTCAGTGAAGTGTAACTGAGAGAAGAAGGGAGAGACAGAGGAGATAATACAGTTTTTCACATTGCTAAAACACTAAACCCCATTCTCTGAACCAAAGTCTCAGTGGCCTAAAGTCAATTTTGAAATCTAACTCTCTTTTGGCCAAACCTTAAACACTGCTCAGGTACTTAGACTCAAGTTGCAAAACTCATCTGCTCTTTTTTGCTCAACCTTAAACACCTTCTCAGTCACTAAACACATTTCACACCGTGATACACTTGTGTTGCAAAATTGTAAACACTGGCAGCAAAATGTGAACACAACTCAACACAGCTGTCATCTTTTACACACAACTCAAACTGAACACACACGTTTCTAATGATGTGATCAGTACAAGTGGGCAGGATAAAAGTCAGTTCAGAGTGCACAGGTGGCGCATGTGCATCCATCTACAATGGATAGAAACATACAGAGAGGCAGATGAAGAAAAGTGTGTGTGAGAGGTGGTGGACGAGGAGGAAGGGGACGAGGAAGAACAATCATTACTAATGAAAGTCAAAGATCTAAAATATAAATATGTGCAAGTAAGTGTAACCTACACACACTTTCAGCACTGATGCTTCCAGTACAATTCTATGCTCATTGTTCTCCACTGTCATGCAAACCTGGAGCCATATAACACTGAACATCTCCCTACATTTCTGGGTGGTCTACAGGATATTGTGGCTGCACATGAGCAGCTGGATCAGCAAGCAGTGCATCCTGTATACGTCATAGTTTGGGACAATGTGAGCTTTCACTGTGCTGTCCTGATACATGAGTGGTTCACCAACAACCAGCGCTTCAAGGTTTTCCTTCCACCTTACAGCCCCGTTCCTGAATCCAATAGAGGAGTTTTTCTCTGTGTGGTGGTAGAAGGTCTATGACCGACAGACCTACACCAGGGAAACTTTATTGGAGGCGATGGAACAGGCCTGTGATGATAACAGTGGAGTCTTGTCAAGGCTGGGTTCGGCACACCAGAGGGGTTTTCCCCCCGTTGTCTGGCAAGGGAAAATATTGCCTGTGACGTGGATAAAGTGCTCTGGCCAGACCCCGCACACAGACATGATGTTGGAGAATGAATCCCAGACAACTAACCCTGACCCAGACCATGATAATTTTTTGCTAAATGCATTTACAATAAACATTTTCTGTTGCTAACAGGCCCTGGATGCTGTTGCCTAAATTATTTTATGTAGTGTCTAAGGAATGCTCTGTGGTGAATATATTTTTACTCGCTGTGTGTGTGATCTGAACACATTGTTTGGTTTTGAACACAGGATAACTGGTTTTGAGGTGCTAGTTTGACTGTGACCGAAAAGTCTGGGGTTTTGTGAATGTAGTTGAATTTTTGGATTTGTGTTTAAGGTTTTGAGAAAATGGGTGGAGGTTTCAAGAAATGTGTTTTAGCAATTGGGAAAAACTGTAAGACAGATGAGGCAGGGCTGGGCGATATCTCGAGATTTTAATATATATCAATATATTTCTAAACGCGATATAATACAGGAGAATATCACTTCTATTGATATAGTTCATTTTACATTAAAATGAAAATACATGGGCCGCAAGTTCGCACCTATTTCTCCTCTCCTTCTCCCTGTGTTCCTGTCTCACACACACAACCTCTCTGCTCCGCCTGCATCACTCTGTGACCACAACCCCTCCCCCTCCGCCTCCATTCTCACCTGCGCTTAGCCACAACATGGAGACGGAGTGTGCCACAGAAGAAGAGTTGGTCAGTAAACGAAAAAACAATGGCTCAATAATTTGAAGATGGTTTGGTTTTAAAGTGTCAGATGACCAGCAGCGAAATGTTTTCTGTAAAGAATGCTGAAAACCGGTCTGGCGCGTATCTCCGATGAAGCAGAGCGCCGTGGAGCTTCTGGGACGCTCCAGACACGCTGCATGGCACTCGCTGTGGAAATGCAGCTATTCACTAGAATGGGAGCTGCGCAGCACTGATGGAGTATGTAGAAATTGGGGGTAAAGGTTTGAGCACGACAAATCTCTTCCACCACTTACAACAGCGGCATAAAGTGCGAGGAGTGTGTCATATACGTGCTGCGACTCGGACCACAAAGCTGTTTACTGTTAAAACTGTAACACAGTGTATTTTGAATTTAATTACAGTGTGTGTTTTTGTCATGCAGGGAGGAGATTTGTTTTATTTTCTTCAAGGAGCATTTTTTCAGTTTTTTTGTTCAATTTCTTTTAAACATTTTGATATTGTGCAGAGTGACCTCTGTTAATAAAGGTGCCTGTATGACATTTGGCACGTGGCTTAAACTTATAACTGACCTTTTTATAAAGGGTTTGCGTCTGAAAAAATTGAACTAACAGAGACGCTATGCCATAATGCTTTGTGGGAAACCCCAATTACGTCACAGAAAATATATCGATAAATTTAATTGAGTATCGCCATTCAGCAAAAAAAATACAGAGATATGACTTTTAGTCCATATTGCCCAGCCCTATGATGAAGAGAGGTGAGAAGGGGAGATAGATTTGAAAGGGAGGAGGACAGTGATTGTTACAAAGTCATTTGGCCAGGCCTTGCTCGTAAAAGAGATCATCTGATCTCAAGCAAATCTGCCTGGTAGATTAAAGGTTAAATAGAATTAAATTAAAGATAGAAAGATAAATGAAGACAAAAAGAAACATGGCAGAGAGAAAGAAAGAGTGGTGATCAGTCTGTGGGAGAGAGTGACAGGAAACAGAGTTCAGAGTCTGCCTGGTAGATTAAAGGTTAAATAGAATTAAATTAAAGATAGAAAGAGAAATGAAGACAAAAAGAAACATGGCAGAGAGAAAGAGAGAGTGGTGATCAGTCTGTGGGAGACAGTGACAGGAAACAGAGTTCAGAGAGAGGGAGGCAGAGAGATGAAGAGAGGTGAGAACATTAGAGAAAAAGAAAATGTGTGTCTGTATATGTTGGCTCATATTCACTGTGATGTTCCTGTTGGTTAGAAACAGAGGAGACACATGAAGATTGTTATGTTCATGAAACTACATCAGGTCATGTGACTCTACCTTTTCTCAGCAGAGAGCTCCTCCCATAGTCCACATACTTCTTCAGCCAGTCAGGACAATACTGAGTGAAGTAGTGTTTCTCCTGTGCTATATAAGCTTTGTTATTGTCCCACTTGCGTTTGGTGATGACAGCCTGTGGTTTAGGAGCGATCCATGTCTCTGTCTCCAGGTCAAATGATTGGTTTAGGAGCGATCCATGTCTCTGTCTCCAGGTCAAATGATATGAAGTCTTCTCCATCATAACCATACTGATTGAAACCATTGATGTTTCCAGTCTCATCGTCCCACTCACAACCATACATCCACTGGAAAATGTGGACACCTGAGAGACAG
>NW_026080751.1:0-1074 GCF_006386435.1 Epinephelus moara | reverse complement strand
GTTGCGTGGTAAGTGTGGTCCATTCACAAACTTTGTAACTAAAAAAACTTTTCACTACTCTCTGTCGACGAACTACTAACACTCTCTGCTGTTTCCTCCTCCTCCTTCCTTCCTTCCGCTGTCTTCATTGGTTTACTTATACACGCAATATACATGGCGGCAAGATGGCGACCTCCCTAAAGCAAGGCCCTTGCTATATATATATATGTATAAAAGCATAATTATAAGGCTACGAAAACCAAACGAATTTTATTTTATGGCGATTATACACTTATATAAACATATTAATGGGTAGAATATTCAGATTCAGATTCAGATTGACAATAAACCATGCCAAATATTACACACTGGCCCTTTAAAACAAACCTCACGGACTGTATTTTTTCATCTGCGTAATATTGTGAAAATTAGGCCTATCCTGACCCGAAAAGATGCAGAAAAATTGGTCCACGCTTTTGTTACCTCTAGGCTGGATTACTGTAACTCCCTATTATCAGGTAGCTCTAGTAAGTCCTTAAAAACTCTCCAGCTAATTCAGAATGTAGGGTCACGTGTACTGATAGGAACTAAGAAACGAGACCATATTTCTCCTGTTTTAGCTTCTCTGCACTGGCTTCCTGTAAAATCCATAATTGAATTTAAAATCCTACTGTTAACTTATAAAGCTCTAAATGGTCAGGCTCCGTCATATCTTAGAGAGCTCATAGTGCCATATTATCCCACCAGAACACTGCGCTCTGAGAAAGCCGGGTTACTCATGGTCCCTAAAGTCTCCAAAAGTAGATCAGGAGCCAGAGCCTTCAGCTATCAGGCTCCTCTCCTGTGGAATCATCTTCCTTGTTGCGGTCCGGGAGGCAGACACCGTCTCCATATTTAAGACTAGACTTAAGACTTTCCTCTTTGATAAAGCTTATAGTTAGGGCTGGTTCAGGCTTGCCTTGTACCAGCCCCTAGTTAGGCTGACTTAGGCCTAGTCTGCCAGGGGACCTTGTAGAAGCAAAAAGTCAAGGTCCCGAGCCATGCCAGGAAGCTCGCGACCCCGCTCTTTTCTTCTCAAACGGACTTTCTTTGTCT
>NW_026080750.1:3786-4472 GCF_006386435.1 Epinephelus moara | reverse complement strand
TCAACAAAAAGAGCGAATACGACCAACTTAACTATACACCTGCTGCAACAGTAACATGCTGCTCTAACACTGATGCTTCAGTATTAATAATCTAATGATGTCATATAATAATAACAGTCAGAGGAACCAAACACTACTTCTACTGCAACACTTTAACTACAGTTTTCTCTCTCAGAACTGGTTCTTATGACGTGTTGTCTGACCACATCAGAAATCAAATGTGTTTATCATTCTGAACAGCATCAAGGTGGAGTGAATGTTAAAATAATTAGGCAATAAACATCAAAACACAACATTAGATGTCATATTTGGGTTTATATTCAACTAACGTAGGCATTGTGTGATTCATGTACTGTATTGTTTTTATTTTTTACTGTAACGGTAACGCAACATGGGAGCGGGATGGGACGGGAGTCATTCTTGTGGGATTGGGACGGGACGGGATTTTTTTTTTTTCCTTTTTCATGGGATTGGGACGGGATGGGATTATTTTTGTGGGAGTGGGATGGGACTGAAAATCCACTTCCGTGTCACCCTCTAGTCTGCACTCTACTGAGTGCACTTTGTAGTTGATGTCTGTAATCATTCCTTCTGTCCATACTGTCTGTGAAGCAGTCCCTTTATAACCTGACTCCAGTGTTACCAGATGGAGGACAAAATCCACAGTCTTGTTCTGTGTCAAAGTT
>NW_026080750.1:0-2718 GCF_006386435.1 Epinephelus moara | reverse complement strand
AAAAACAGTGTATAGACTCATACAGAAATAATCCCTCTCAATCATCACTTATGAGCCACTCTCAGTGTGTGCTGGTGTATTTATCTGCAGAGACTCTGCCCTCTGCCTGTGTTTTCTTACTTTCTTCTTACTGTCTGTGTTTGGGAAGTTTCTGGGAGTGTACCCCCACAGCGCTCAGGTGAGCTCAGGGCTTTATAAAAAGGTGGTGACCAGATGCCAGACTGTAAGCAGCAGGATCAGCAGTATCAAAGAGATACAACACTGAAAGAAATGCAAATTTAGCAAGAAGAAATGCCAAACAAGAATGAATCTGGGGTTGGCTTTTACCTTCACCTGAGCTGTTGAACATGTTTACAAACAGTAACCAACAATCCTGCATAACATAACTTTAATTTCAGCAGAAAATGACTGGATTATTCACTCCTAACCTGTAAACCAGGGGTGTCAAACGTACTGCCCGTGGGCCGAAACCGACACACCAGAGGAACTCATCTGGTTCTCCGGCTGGCTGAATGAAAGAGACAGTCATACCTTCAATATTCTTGTCAGCTAATGTCAACAGCTGTTTATATCCCATCATAATATTCTTGCAGGGTTTTATTTGATACTTAATGCAATAGTTGCTCTTTATAAGTCCCAGCATTCCATTTGTTCAGATTATGTTAGAAAGTACAGCTGGTCTCAAGAAATGTAACAGCCACCTCTCTTGGTTGAAACTCTAAACCAGCAGAAAAATGACAATTACCAGCATAAGCCACCATGTTCTGAACAGACACATTATAAACACTGTGACTTTGTATTAATACACAGTCACATTTGCATTCTGGAGCATATAGGCCTAACAGAAAACACAATACTTCCAAAATAAACAATAGATCAGCACTAGACAGGCATGATGGGAAATGAGGGCGCTCCCATTGTTTCTAGACTCTCAGCACCGGCACCAAGGTAGGCATCACAGTTAAAAAGGTGGAGCAGAGTCAGGCGCTGTGCTCACAGTAATAGTTGCAAACTATGAGGTACATTGCTGAAAAGTTAAACACTGGTTAAGTTTTATTAAAAGTCAAATATAATTCTGCCGCTGACAGCTGTCATGTTACTCATGTTTATCATATCTGTTTGCAGTGTTAGCGAGGTAGCTACCCAGCTACAGCTAGTCAGTACAGTTAGTAATGTAGCAGAGTGAACTACAGTCAAGCTGACAGTCACTCTAATCTCCATGGTGACATCAGCTAATGCTACAACTGTAGTGCATCCATGTACTGACATTAATATGTGTTACATTGAATAATGCCTTCAAACAGCCCAGATCGAGCTGATGGGGGGAGCTAGAGACAGACTTAGCAAAGTTAGCAGAATGATGACTTTTGATTTTCAAATGAAGGTGTTATAAAATACATAACATTATAGAAATACAATTAATTGAATTATATTCAGAATAAGAGTCAAATTAATTACCAGTGTCCCTTATAAATTCAAAAGTAAAGACCACTAACTTGTGAGGGAAATGTCTTTATTCTTTGATTTTTGGGTTGCTGGAAATGAAAATGAAAAAGATTATTCCTGATGTTGAGGACATGTCTGACAACATACAGACACAGAACTCAAGTATTTTTACTGTATCAGTATTTTGAGATATTCCAGAGTAAAAGTCCCACATTTCTACCTTGAAAGTCTAAACAACTGGAAGTGCCATCAAAAACAAAGAACAAGAAAAAAAGTTGCTCTATAATTCCTGACAATATCTGAAATACTTGTGTTCAGGACATTTCACACGACACCCTTGTGTTCAGGACATTTCACACGACACCATTCCTGATAATCAAGCATCTCTACTGCATCAAAGTACATTAACAGCCCTGCTTTAAACACTTGATTTCAACTTAAATTTACCCTTATGATTCTTTAAATAAGTGATTTGTGTTTGGAGTTAGTGATGATGGAGCCACTGGTGGAGCTGGCAGAGTTTAAGAGGTGAAGTCACTACATCTTTATTGAAGTAGCAGCACGTTGTCAATGATATTTATGAGAGCTGTTTTTCACTTTTTGTATTTTCCAGTCTTTAACCTGCATCCTGTTGGGATCAGCACAACAACACAATGACAAAGTCACTCTACTCAGTTCAGGGCAAAGCTCATTGATCAGGACATAGTAATGCTGAGCTACACATTTAACACCTGAACACATCTGATTGTTTTATTAATGATTTTTATCTACATCATTTATTCTTTATTCAGACTGTGGAGCTGCAGGTTGTCAGAGATCAGCTGTGTTTCTCTGGCCTCCGCTCTGAAGTCCAACCCCTCTCATCTGAGAGAGCTGGACCTGAGTCTCAACAACCTGCAGGATTCAGATGTGAAGCAGCTGTGTGATCTGAAGGAGAGTCCACACTGTAAACTGGAGACTCTGAGGTCAGTAGAGGGTTGGAGTGGGTCCATGCTGGTTTCAGCAGTATTATATTAAACACAGTTAGTATCAGAGCAAAGATCCAGCACTTCCTGTAAACCTCAGACCTTCTCAGTGGCTCAAAGAGGGGAATGGTGACAGTCTTCAGGAGAGGACAGAGAGACAGACAGAGAGAACAGTCAGCCAATCAGATCAGAAAGATGCTTGTTGAGATCATGTGTTTAAGTTGATGTGAAGACGACTGTTGTTGTGTTCATGTCTACAGGAAGTGAAGCTTTATTACAGCTAACAGCATCACAACATGTATAGAGA
>NW_026080749.1:0-6262 GCF_006386435.1 Epinephelus moara | reverse complement strand
AACGCCTGACTGAGGTTTACTCTTGTTTTTCCTCTTCTTTTATCACTCTCCTTTTTGCTCTTCTTTGCCTCCTCAGACAGAGGAGTTTTCTTTTGCTAGGACGTTTTTCACTTGTCTCCAAACTGCCATTGTGCTCGTGACTCATCTATCTCATGCCCAACTCCTCATAAGGACCAGCTCCAGTCCCTGATTGGCTGACCGACCAGTTTCGCAATACATGACGCCTTTCCTGCCTAAAGCAGAATTTTTCTGCGAAATTTCGCCCTCTGTGGCAGAAGCTTATTGCAAAGATTGCACAGCCACTAAGTAACCTATGTAAACGCTGATAGTCTGATTTTACTGTGGCCACTACCCTGTGCAACCCACATTATTTTCATAATGATATATTTAGGAAAAGATGCTATCTGTTGCTTCTTTAAAGTGCCTTTTGAAAGCTCTTGTTTTTAAGTGCAATACAAATAAAATGTATCTACTCACTGTGTAGATGCATACACATCTATGCAAACATGTTCGTATGACTTGTATTATGGACCTCACCAGCATGATGCATTGTACAGCCCCTATCCCTAGCTTTAACTTAATCAATTAACTAACTGAATTAACTACATTTTATAAGTAAGCCTTAAACAGCCCTATGAAAATATGAGGACCACTACCATGTCCCCGCTTCCCGGAAATGTCAACACTTTCTGCAGATCTCCTCACTTTCTACAAACATCCTTACCTGCCAGAATGTCCTCACTCTCAAGCTAAAACTCAAGTTTGTTCTCACAATGACAAGAGTATACATACACAAAATTATTTTCTCAAATGTCCTCACTTTCCATAGATTTCATTACCCTAATTAGCTCCACTTCACAGAAAATGTCCTCATTTTCAGATCTCACTTTACAAAATATGTCCTCATCACAAACTGGTCTTCACAATCACAACTGCACACAAAGACAAGAGCCTAAAGTACATTCAGAAAATGATTTTCCAGAATGCAGTCATTGCAAAAAATGTTTGTGCTGTCTCTTTCTCTCAGGGTAAAACTTCCAGTCGTCACATTTTCTTTGGGACTTTATTGAAAGTCTGTGAAATGTATTTTGTTTAGAATATATGTGTGCTCTCAGATGAAATCACCTTTCCACAATCTCATCACTTTCCAAACTAGTCCTCACTTTTGGGCTAAAACTCAAATTGGCCTTCATGACTAGTAAGTCCAACAGCACATATTCACAAAATGGCGTTCTAAAATGTCCTTACTTGTCAAAATTTCTGATTAAAAACCAAAATGTCCTCATTTTCCAAAAAGGTCATAACTGTCCAAAGTTGCCCTAACTCTTGGGCTAAAAATCAGATTAGTTTGCACAGATACAACAGCATACAAATCATTTTCAGAATTCTGAGAAAGTTTTAATTGTATGATATAATGAGAATCATAATAATAATAATAATAATAATCTAGTTAATTCTCTTTTTACTGAATTGAACAAGATAATTATGTTGTTATTTTAGAATAACAAGAGCTGAATTTTTTCCCCTAAGTAAGTCCTCACTTTCCAAAATTGTCCTAACTCCAGGGCCAAAAACTAGACTAGTACAAGAGCACACATAAGCCAAATTACTTTTCAAAATGTCCTCATTTAGTGACATTTTTTCGCAATGTCTTCACTCTTCAGAAAATGTTCTGACTTATCAAGAATGTCCTCACTCTCATGGCTAAAACTGAAGTTAGTCTTCACAAGTAAAAGAGGACACTAATCTCCTCCCTTTACGAAATGTTCTCACTCTCACACTGGTCCTCAGAATGATAGAAGTACAGGAAACACACACAGACACACACACACACACACACACACAGACACACACACATGTTAGCACAGATTTCCACAAATTTTTAACAGGGTCATTAGCAATGCTCCCTCCCACAAATTGCAGCCCATTCAGGCCTCTTGTGTTTTTTGTGTTTGGTTCTGCCCACCGATCAGCAGGCAGGTGGTCAGCACAGCTCAAACTGTTCTGCCTTAACGTGAAGCCAAGAAAGTCTGGCCTCTTCTTGAGTGTACCCCAGCCGTGACCCTTTCTCTGATCGTCCTCACCCCTGACACACACACACACACACACACACACACTGGACATCTTGTTAAACTCAGCAAGGGGCTGCTGGCTCTTCTAGTGCTGGTCGCAGGGAGCCCTCTGTGTGAGCACTAAAGGGAAGTAGCAGGACAATAATCACATAAAACTGAGTCTGTGCTGTTGACATCTGCATACTCCCAGCACAGGAGGCAAATCCATGTCCACACTTATGTAGATACATTTTAAAAGTAATCTGTTTATTCTTCATTTGGGCTTTGTTCTTCAGTAAAACAGCTTTTCCCTTCTCATTTCACTTTCAGTCACCTCTAACTTTCTCTGACTGCTCCTTTGTCTGTGCTCCTGACCTCATCCCTTCTCTCCTTGCTAATTTCATATGACAGATATACAAAAATACACAATACAAATGTTATCACAATGTGTTTATGGTGTCATATGACTATCTGACTATCCCTGTGCTTACCATAACCTGCACATTTTAAAACCCCCACGAGCCTTTGGTGCTCGGCTCTTTCATTACATTTCCACTGTATCTTACAAACTTATATTTTGGATCTAGATTATGTCGTAACAAAGGCAACAGTGGGACCAACTGTATAATTTTTGTCTTACCTGATTCACTATATTTATTTGACCTTAATGGTTTCTTTGTGTATATATAAATATATATGTACATGTATTATGCACTTAACTTTACTATGATAATATAACAGTCAGTACGTTTACATGCACAGTTAGATTGAGCTACCATTTAATTGGACTACTGTCCTTGTCCCAGAATACAAGGACAGGAGGGTAATCGATTTATTGACCGAAGTATGTCCAACTCTGCTACGATATTTGAACCTTTTTCTGGTTACGTCACAGACCAAATATTTGAGCATCGTCCAGCTGTTTCTCCCACTTTTTTGAACAGGTCCCCATTCCGTGTTTTCCTCCCACCCATCCATTTTCTAACTGCTTATCCTCTTGACGGTTGCGGGTGTGCTGGAGCCTATCCCAGCTGACATTGGGTGAGAGGCGGGGTTCACCCTGGACAGGTCGCCAGACTGTCACGGCTGACACACAGAGACAGACAACCATTCACACTCACATTCACACCAGTTAACCTGCATGTCTTTGGACTGTGGGAGGAAGCTGGAGTACCTGGAGGAAACCCAAACTGACATGGGGAGAACATGCAAACTCCACACAGAAGGGCTACCAGGGATCGAACCTGGAACCCTCTTGCTGTCAGGCGACAGTGCTTACCACCACACCACCGTGCTGCCCTCCTCCCATCCATGTATTTTCAAATATTTAACTCTTTCAGCTGACACAGCATTAACTGTGTCTCCTTGTCTGTCCAAAAATCTGATTGGAGTCATTCGACTCCCAGTCGCACTATCTGGGCGGACTAACGTGATTGAATGTATTTCAAAAGTCCAGTTTTAGTCAGGCTAACGCAATAAATCCATTTTCTCTGATGTCATGTAAACGTACTGACTGTGACAGGAGCCATTCTGCATAATAAATAAATAAATAAATAAATAATAAAAATAAATAATGAGCACTTTTACTTTTGATACTTTTAAGTACATTTTGCTCATAATACTTCTGTTCTTTAACTTAGGGAACATTTTAAATTCAGGACTTTTATTTGTGACTGAGTATTTTTAGACAATGGTATTCACTTTTACGTAAGTAAAGGATCTGAGTACCTCTTCCACCACTAAGCACTGCCAGCTAAGTATCTTGAACTTGCGTTTCGCATCACAAAAGCAGAACATGTGACACTGGCTGCATGTTACATTAAGTTCTAGGTGAGACCCCTGCCAAGCTGTAGGCCTGTGGCTTTTTGAACACTAAACGTGGGCGTTTTTTAACAACCTGTGGCTGTTACTCCACCGAGGAAGGTGCCACAAAAAGTAATTTTGTATTACGGAGACAGTACTGCATTTCTTGCTGGAATAGTAACAGGAAAAAACAGGTATTTTAAGCCAAAACACGATCTTTTCCAAACCATAAGCATGTGTTTTTTGTGCCTAAACACAACCACACATTAACCACAGCATTGTTGAAAAGTAAAGAAACTTTAAGTTAAATGTTTTTGCTACATGATAAAGTGCTCAGGCCGTCAAACTCCAACTCCGTGGGTGACTCGGTGACCTCAGACAGCATGGGGTCCCTGCGAGAGGCGGATTTTCCCAGCGCCTTCGACAGAAAATTTATGCATCTCTCCAGGGTCGGTTTCCGGAGCCGGCGACAGTGCGCACAGGACTCCGGGTTAGCAAGTGTTGCTTTCGCATGCAACATGCCGAGACACATTGGGCAGGCATCGTGCGTATCCATCTCTGACAGGGAAAAACGTTGAGTTGAGGTAGCCTTGCTAGACCCGCTAGGAGAGTGCTAGCGAGAGTGTTTCTTTACTGGAGCCATTCCGCTTCGCTAGTTAGCAAGCTAAACAGGCGAGTCATTAGCTGGAGCTAAACTTTTTTGGAATGGTAATTTGTTAGCGTTGCTAAATGAATAGTCATTAGCTAGGCTAAACGGCAGAAGGACGACTAGTTAGCAAGCTAAACACACACGTCAAAACTGGTATTTGTTAGCACCACTAAACAAATAACCGTTAGCCAGGCTAAACGAGAGAGTGGCAAGTTAGCAAGCTAAACAAGCGCAACGCAGAAACAGCCTTGATAGCGACGCCCTGGGTAGGGAGCAAGCTTTTGTGGACAGTTGAATCACTTGCAAGTGTTCCGCAATGGTCAGGTTATGCGAGGAAGAAACTTTAAGTTAAATGTTTTTGCTACATGATAAACTACAAATGTAACGTGTCTGCAATTTGCAGAAATGTACAATGCCAACAGTTTGTCTGGTGCTTAGGTTGATTGATGATTAACACCTGTATTGTGTGTTGGGCTGTACTGAATCACGAAATAAGTGATCACTGAATATTTGAGGCAACAAAACAAACATAGCCTATAGGCATTTTCTTATAGTTTTGGGACTTCAGTGTGGCCAGTGCGCCTTTGGGAAATGATCTGAACAAGCCAAACATGGACAGAACCATCATTTTCAACTTTACCTCCATTAATGTGCACATGGCCAAAGACATGTGGAAGGTGGTCCAGTGATTGTTTAGCTGTGTGTGTATATGTGTGTGTGTTTGCAGATCCTTGTGCATGTGCTCCTGCTTTGGGAGTCGCAGGTTGGGCACGGACACCACAATATGGGCTTTAATTCAGACCAACAGCCTCTCTGTCAAAAAGGAGGGGACGGAGCAATTAGCCCCGCGGAGGAGAGAGAAAGAAAGAAGGAAGAACGGAGGGAATTGTGAATTTGACACATTAAATGGTGGCCGTCATTAGCATGTGGCTGTGTGGAGTTGGGGAGCGTATTCACTGGATCCTTGAATGCATATTGCTTCGCTACCACGGCCGTACCCCCACCTCTCTTCTTCTCAGTCTGTCCATCATCCCCACGGCCACCTTTCACTTGTAATCACCCTATTTAGCCTCCTTTTTCATTCACTTTCTACGGCTTCTTCTGTCGCCTTCATCTTTCTATGCTGTCATGCTGATTGGAATAGAGTCCCTGGAATCCCGAAATCAAAACAAATTAAGCTGGATAATTAGATGTAGGAACAAACGAGATGTCAGACACTAGTTGGTAGACTCAACACCAATAAAAGCATGAGGTTGTCTTCCTGTATTAGAACCAAATATAAATTTGATGCTGTGTTTATAGGATGACTGAGAAAACCTGTGGATGTTGCTCAGCAGTTCCTGCGGGGCTTCTGTGGCCACATTAAAAACTCATTTTGACTTGAATTAGTCTTTCATTTTGCTGAAGACCTGACACAGCTTCTGTTGGAGCTGACTTTCACTCAGCTTGTTGTCTCTGCTATATGAGCCTGGAAAAGAGCAAAGTAGCAGGCCCAGTGTGGTGCCTTTTCCTCCATTGTGCTGAGATCACCTCATGCCAGCTTTCTGCTGTCACATTAGCGCACATCAAGACACTGAGCAACACACAACCCGCACAGAAGGGAAGCCAGTCCTCTAGGTTTCACTCTTTCAGCTCAGTGCAGATTCAGTTTGGGGGTTTTGTGTTTTCTTGGTGCAGAGTGGGAACTGAATTAACAAGAATTGGGATTCTCATCGTAATATTTGTAAATTAATGAGGTAATGCTGACTCAGGCATTTGG
>NW_026080748.1:0-1308 GCF_006386435.1 Epinephelus moara | reverse complement strand
GTATTTCTGATTCTGATTCTGATTCTGATTCTAAAGCGCTGCTTTTTCAGAAGAAGAACGCCGTAAATAACGGCATTCTTCTTCTGAAAAAGCAAGATGTGATTAGTTGATAATTAATCACAGGGCTCATTATCCAGATGATAATGAGCCCTGCCCTCTGTTTAACACAACCGATAAGTTCAATGTTTCTGAAACCAATCAGCGGAGAGCACAGCGAGACCAAAACAATGGATCCACAAGACTTGGCTGCTGTGTTGCTCTTTTGTATTGCTAGAGGAAATTACTAAAATTCAAAGGATTAATTACTGATCTGCATGAAAGTATAATCACCGTGGCTGGAAACGCTGTGCTCATAATATATCGGTATATAAAATAAATAAACAAAACCTTAATCATCTTATTGTACATTTAACCGTGAACCAACCAGAGCACTACCTCTGTGAGAGACTTGGGCTTGCTAACTGTGTGTATCAGCGTCATAAGTTTTCCCCCTTTGCAGCACTTCTAAAAGTGGTTTGCCTCTAGCTCTGTGTCAAATAATGCCTACAATATTTTTCAAAATGTATGAAGTCCAAATGCATTACTCGTCGTACATTTCCATTTATTAGTCTTGCTTTTTGTTTTGTTTTTATGTCATAATTATCTGAACAATCCTAGCTAAAACATTTATTTTGAGATGCTACTCGTTACAGTTATTTCCATGTTCACCAGGGCCCGTATTCACAAAGAATCCTAAGACTAAAAGTAGCTCTCAGTGACGTCATTCTAAGAAAATTCTTAGAATTCCTCGAATTCTGAGAAGTACAAGGCTGAAGACGATGTCCAGCGTGACAAGGTGTCTGCTAAGAACGGCCTGGAGTCATACGCTTTCAACTTGAAGTCGACTGTGGAGGATGAAAAACTTGCTGGCAAGATCAGTGAAGACGACAAGCTTAGAATTTTCCCTTGGTAAGATAAAAGTTATTCACAAAGCATCTTGAAAGGAGGAGGACTTTTAAGAAGCCAGTGTCTTAAACAAAGAAGATGGCGGAAAGACAGAGAGGAAGGAGAGATATTCTCCGTATATTGAACGACAGTGATTTAATAAGACGCTACCGGCTTGATCATGCAGTGATAATGTTTGTGGTTGACCTCATCAGGGATGAGCTTACTTTTCCCACCCAGCGTAGTAACGCAGTAACGCAGTAACGCCCGCTTTGGATTGCAGCACGTACAAGCGCTTCTCACACTCATCGCTTGTGCGTAAAAGGAGAGGGAATGACGCATTGATTTGTTGGCAATGCGCTCCCAAGTCTACCTCTTCCCTTG
>NW_026080747.1:0-1502 GCF_006386435.1 Epinephelus moara | reverse complement strand
ATAATTTGCATAATAATTTGGAACGCGGTGTAAAGGACGTACGGTAAATCAGTGACACATATTCAGCCCTAATGACTAAATACATATTTCACAGTTTATTTTCTAATGCAGGCTGAGAATGAAGTCAGACGGGGAAAGACAGGGATATCATGTGCTGACGCAGAATAATGCACCTGTCAGTCTACGTGTCATTGTCTTAATGATAATTCTGATTTAATACTTTTTCGCTATGCTGAAGACAAAAAAGCTCAGACTGGTTGTCAGTCGTTACAGACATGGACAGTGCGACAGGTACCAGAGCTCCGCGAAGACATTTTAGAAAATGCTGAGTAGACTGTTGCTGTTTGATTATCCTACATTCGACATCTGGAGACGTGCAGAATCTTTGTGGACCAAACTACTCCTCGTCCTGCGTCCTTGCAAGCGTCACAGGCTGACATGGTTTTGTCTGTTTTTCAAGCGTCGCAGGTCAACAGCATGTGATCTAGAGGGTTAAGTACAACGGCAAAGAACAAAGTGAACCTTGAGAGCTTTGTGTTCACAAGGCACAGGTCAAGTGAACCACACTGTGGACTTGAAGCGAACTGATCTCAGACCACCTCCTGATATCTTTTCAAAACAGCCTCCAAAGCTGTTTGATTTTTTTCCCTTTTACTATGACGTAATGTCATTTTGTGACATTTTTGTGCTCATTTGTGTGGATGTTAAATTTGGCCGTCTCCTGCATAGTATCATCTGTCAAATGCTCGATGGACCCCACTTCAGAGGGGTCTGAGTTCTCTTCACATATGGGCAAAAAATGCTGAGTCACCGCTCTGAGTCCGTTTAGTGTCCAGACCATGCAGGCTCACACAGGGACGTTTCTGTGACAACCAATCACACCTGTTAAAAGAAAGCATCATACCCAGCATCGGACACTTTACTATTTTGCTCTCCTTGCACACATGGTCACTGTCAGTTCGTCCATCACACAACTTGTCTTTTATCGACAATTCCAATCTATTCTGGGGACGAGCTCCCTTTTTCAGCAGTGATGGGATCCACCCCATCTTCAGGTCACCCGAGCACTGTCAGCAAACATTTTCCAGCCATCACAACTGCCTCACTTCACTGGCTGCCCGCCACTCGTTTCTCTACAGCATCGTACTACACACTGGTCACTAATCGCTCCTCACCTCCTGTCTGTACCGCTAGCTCCCCCTACAGCCCAAGTAATCACCATAATATGCCTGAGAGCCACACAATCAGAGTCAGAATCACCAACAGATCTAGCAAACTTCTTTCTGAATATAATTGTCTGAATATCTGCAGAGACCAAAACAATTTAATTCCAATAGCACCTGTTTCCACAACTGGGCACTACACCCCTGCTTCAAATACATCTCTTTCTGCCCAAGACTCCTCAGACCCTCATTATTTTAAGTCGAGGAGATGCCTGGGTTTGATGCATTTAAATATAAGAAGCTTCTTACAAAATCATAAAATGGATCACATTGGTGTTT
>NW_026080746.1:0-1151 GCF_006386435.1 Epinephelus moara | reverse complement strand
AGATGGTGAACCGGCCTTTGACTGACTGAGAGTAATGAGTGGTGCCACCACTGCCACTACTGATATAAGCAATCCACTCCAGTCCTTTTCAAGGAGCCTGTCTGATCCAGGCCATCCAGTAGCTACTGATGTCGAATCCAGAGGCTGTACAGGTCAGTCTGTGAGATTCTCCAGGCCTTTTAATCACTGGTTCAGATTCTGTCAGAGTCTGACCATCAACACCTGTCAAGACAAAAAAGATATGCATGCCATGGGTAACGTTGGTAGCACAAATAGTAATATGCCAGATTAACATCAGGTAAAATCTTCACCTGCCCAGCAGATAGTTAAAAGCAGCAGTCCTGTCCTATAGTCCATCATGTTAAACTGTGTGTCCACTGTTCTCTGTCCTCCTCTCTGCAGTCAGATAAGTAGAGGTGGAAGATATCTGAGTTTTGCATTGACTCCTCCTCACAGGGAGGAGACAACTGAAATGGACAAGAATCTCAGCTTGTTACAGGTGGATGTACAGGAGGATTTTAATTGTATAAAATGTCAATTTAAATTTCATATTAACAATCAGCATTAACATATAACTCAACAGACTATTGATCCACAGGACCTGACTATGATAACAAGTCAGACTGAGAATCTCACATCAACCTGGGCCAATCTCCACACATTGACAAAAGACCACAAAAATACACTGTAATTGTTATGTTGATTTTTGCTTACTGTTTATGCTAATGGCATATCTTTTATTTTAATTACAAACATCTGTTTCAAAATCATGAGAAACATTAAGTTATCAGTTCCAAGGGTCAGTAGATTGCACTTACAGGATAGCTACAATACACAATTACATTTCTGAAGATAATTCAGCTGAATTTATTTCATTACTCAGGACAGACAAGTGTGAAAGGGGGAGAGAGAGAGGGAGTGACATACAGCAAAGGGCCACAGGCTGGAGTCGAGCCCGGGCCGCTGCGGCAACAGCCTGGTACATGGGGCGCCTGCTCTACCACTAAGCCACCAGCGCCCCTATAAGTTTAATGTTTAAGAATAGATAAATAAATTAATTAATTAATGTATGCATTATGTAATTAAGTTTTCATTGTGAAATTACATTCAATAATTTATCAGTGATTGAAACCTCCAGGTATTTAAATGGC
>NW_026080745.1:0-3286 GCF_006386435.1 Epinephelus moara | reverse complement strand
CTTACCGCAATACGTCAGCACGTCAGGTGAAGAAAGTGATGACGTCATCTCACTTAAGATCCAATCTGCTTCTTGTTTTTAAATGTCTTCAGTCAAATCTATGAATTCATTTTTAGTTCAAAGTTCAAACAAAGGTCCAAATCTTAAATGTCACTTTCTGTTGTCATGTTAAATTAATTTCACCTGCAGCGACCGAATGTTTGTTAAACCTAAAATCAGCTGATCTTCAGAGATCAGTCTCCAGATTGACTCCTGCTGGTTCTCATCCCAACTCGTCAAAGATCACTGCTTCATCAGCGTCAAACACCGACACAAACAGGCCCCTGTCACAGCGGTACGATATGCCGCCGGGTAGCATCAGTTTGAAACACCACCTGTAACAATGTAAGATACGGAGCAGGGAGGTCCCTGTTGGGCAGGCAGGAGGTGGATGGGTCCAACAATCCCTGGACCGTCACCCAGGAGCCCGATGTTCACTTCCTGTGTGAATGTTGAGCCGAACCATGACGTTCTTTTTTTTAAACCTAACTACGTTTTGTTGCACAAGGAAATCAATGTAAAGACGAGATGTCTCACCAACTGAGCGGAGGTATGTGAGGAGGTGGAATAAGAGCTTGTTATTGTTTCCTCTATGGGGCCGTAAATACAGACAGTGCAGGCAGTGCATCACTGGGGTCCCTGGGGTCCATAGTGAGAGCCCACCTGAGTTCAAAGAGGAACTCACGTTAAAATACAAACGCTTCTGCCCTCCAGAAGGTAAAATCATCTCTGTTAATGTTTCTAGGTTTGATTTTATGAAACAGTGAGTAGAAACTGTAACAACATTATATCTTCATTTTACATCGACTAAACTGTAAATAAACTATTTAAAAATGCAATTAATGGGGGCGTCGGTGGCTTAGTGGTAGAGCAGGCACCCCATGTACAAGGCTGTTGCCGCAGTGGCCCGGGTTCGAATCCAGCCTGTGGCCCTTTGCTGCATGTCATCCCCCCTCTCTCTCTCTCCCACTTTCACACTTACCTGTCCAATAAAGGCAAAATGCCCTAAAAAATATCTTTTAAAAAAAAATGCATGAAATATAAAGTAGCTTTTTCAATACATGATACTGTGCACTGGGGCCCATCCTGACTCCTGTACGCCCCTGTTCCTGTCTGTGGGTTTATGGAGCCGAGTCACTTCCTGTGCTCTGTGACGGTGGAACATTGAGACCGGAGGTTGTTCTGAAGTTTCTCTGTGAGCTGAATATTCATGCAGAGTCTTTATGAGTCTGCAGCTCAGCATCCCTCAGTTTGCTGTGGAGCTCTTGGATCTTGACGTGTTGACTTGCTCTTGGAGAGCTGGACGCTGCGTCTCTCCGCTGAGGCCTCTTTTGATTGGACCAAACTACGACTCTTAAAAAACTGCCTTCAGAGAATTTCTGCTGTTTCCAGGAAACATCCAGAGACTCAACACACACACTGAGACATCTGCTGCTGCTGATCTAACCTCCAAACACATCAGTCAATCAACCAATCAATCAATCAATCAATCAATCAATCAATCAACCAACCAAACAGTCAATCAGTCAGTCAGTCAGTCAGTCAGTCAGTCAGTCAATCAATCAATCAATCAATCAATCAATCAATCAGTCATTTATTTGTCACATGGAAATATTAAACTCTATCAGCTCCTTTAACTTGTTCACTGTCGTCTTCTTACTTTGTCTTTGCTGCTTTATAATCCTCCGTGTTTCCAGATGGTTCTGGTTTCCATGGTTACAGTCTACACATCCCGACCCCAACATGACGTCCATATGGTCGCTCCTCCTGAACATGGGCAGCGCCACTCTGCAGCTGCCTCTGAGCGGCGTACAACAGTGATCCACAGCAGGAACAAGACCTGCAGCTCACAGCAGTCCTTATTAAAGCCACGCCTCCTCTCCTTCTCTCCCAGAATCCTCTGCTCCATCACATCAGTCCTTATTTTACTATTATTATGGAAAATATTTGTCAGTGACCATTTTTCCCACAACAAAGACACGACGTTGACAAGCTACAAACAGATATTGATAATAAAAACTCTGATGAAATGATTTTATTCGTTTCAGAGAAATAAAAGTTAGTAAAGGTGTAGAACTAAATGATGGCTAGATGAAATGTAAACCCTGGATACAATCTGTCAGCATGATCTCAGTTTCTAATCCCTGATATTAACGGGATTAAAGACAAAATCATTTTGACTAAAATGTAAAAACTCAGACCAGACTCAGACTGTGGAGGATAGACATGACTGAAACTCAGACTGAATCTGATAGCTGCCAAAATTAACCCTCACAGTGTGTTCCTCCGTACACACAAACATCACCGCTCCTCCTCAGTACGCTCAGTACGGACTAGTTGTCCTCTGGTCAGGTGGTCAGGATGATGAACCAGAAGAAATGAATGCAGGTAAGTATGCTAACTTTACAGTAGCACACTGTGAAATTGCAGTATTCAGGTATAACTGCTGTCAGATCACAATCATTTACTGTGAAAGTGATGCAGCTAGTATCCAGTCATTTACTGTAAATGTGCAGTCAGATATTTGACAGCAAGTGAAAAGTGATGAACCCAAATTCATGCATATCCTGCGTTATGCTGAGTGGGTAATTCCTGTATACCCACGTACTTGGACAGGCTGAGATCATGTGACCAACATGCTGACGGGCGTAAAGGAGGAAGTGGACCTGTGAGGAGGCGGGCTGTGGTCACTAATGGGTTTCATCAGTATGATGAGAGTTTGGAACCGTGGGAAGTTATTCTAACATACGTCCTCACCGTGTTCCCTTTATTAAAACAAACCTCAGTTACTTTACGTGAAACACATCACGTCAGTCATGGAGCTCATGGAGTCATAGGATATCATAAATTTTTCCTTATAATGATGTCATCATGTTCACAGATCTCAGACGTTTTATTATTAATATTATTGGACTGAGATTTTAGGTTCCAGTTTCCATTAGATGGAATCCCCCCCCCCCCTTCCTGTGAGGTCCAATCAAACACTGAGGCTCTCTAATGAATTTCTGAGGAGATAAAAGAAGGAAGTGGTTTCTCTTCAGTTTGAATTCAGAAGAGAAAATACACTGTTTTTCTGTTCCCTCATCAGGTGATAATAAACTAGACTGGAATCTGAATAATCTGTCACCACACTATCACCGTACTGTCACCACACTATCACCGTACTGTCACCACACTGTCACCGTACTGTCACCGTACTGTCACCACACTGTCACCGTACTGTCACCACACTGTCACCACACTGCCA
>NW_026080744.1:0-2358 GCF_006386435.1 Epinephelus moara | reverse complement strand
ATGTCGGCCAAGTCATGACAAGATTTTCTGACTCCACCATCGCCTGATCTGACAGTAACTGTTGGAAGAGACAAAAATGTCCTGTAGTCTGATGAGCAGCATTTAAAGCACGACTAGACTCAGGCAGAGACAGACAGGGGCCTCTGTTTGAACAGAAGAAACAGGCAAATGCAAATTTTAAACACGCCCTTAGATAATTCTGAGATCTGACTCATTGGTGGAAAAGTTGCAGAATAATAGTTATAATGACTTCTGGAACAGATCAGAGCTATGAACAATTACAGAATGTCCTCACCAGCAAATGTTGATGGAGCCAGTGGTGCAGATGAAACCTCCCAGATGTGGCAGCAACATTATTATGACCAGTTTAACTGTACTGGGAGGAAAACTATTGATGAGGGTATTACTGGTTAAGATAAAGATGTTTTTGATACACAAGAGGTTCACTCTGCTCTGCCTTTAGCCTTAGCAAGCATTATGTCTGAAGTGCTGCAGACAGTCCTCCTGCAGGTTGGAAAACTACATCACTACCACTGACAACCAGTTTCAAACGTTAACATGACACTGACGTGTGTATTTTTGCTTTTTAGATCAGTATAATCACCAGGACTCAACAGTGTTGATGTGCTTTATAGATGCTCTGAGGCTTTGGATCACATTAATCATGAGAAATTATAGGTCTATATATTTTGATGTCATTTTTACTCTGTGACATTGTGAAGCCTTGTTGCAAAGACTTAATGTGGCGTATAATGATAATGTAGTGCCAGCCAGTTGTTTGTAAATGTTGTAAATCATATCTATGGATTTATGTGCAGGCTCTCTGTCTCAGAAAATGGTAGCCTATCTTCCAGGCCTTGGCTGACCCTGAGCTGAGCCCCATCAGGTTTTCATCCAGACTGTAGGGCCACAGGCTGTCCAGCCTGTTCGTGGATGCAGTTTATTGAATTGTATCTTTTTTATAGGAACTTGCATCGTGTAGTTTTGGGTATTTCTTGTCTTTTTAAAATATATATTGTATTAATTAAAACCAAACAACTAAATGCAGGAAATGAAGTGTTTGACACTCAAACTGTCCTGGGGGAAGAAGCCCCCCAGTGTTGAAATGAAACCTACATGCTTGAGATCAACTTTTCCCAGAGTATACACATCTGTAATAATAATAATAATAATAATAATAATAATAATAATAATAATAATAATAATAATCTTTATTTATATTGCACTTTTCAAAACATATGTTACAAAGTGCTTTACAGAACAATTAAAACATAAAATACACAATTCCAATGCATGAAAACAATAAATGACAAAACTCAGATAAAATCAAAAAAGGCTTTCCGGTAAAAATGTGTTTTTAGAAGAGATTTAAAAGAGATCACTGAAGCAGCCGAACTTATTTCCTCGGGCAATTTGTTCCATAGTTTTGGGGCCCGGACTGAAAATGCTCTGTCCCCCTTAGTTTTCAGTCTGGACTCTGGGACGCATTAAAGGCCTTTGCCCGAGGAAGGTAAAGTGCCTCGCAGCAGAGTTCTGCACCATCTGTAGTCTGTCCAGGGATTTCTGACTTTCTGGTAAAAAGGCTGTTACAAAAATGGAGCCGTGATGAAATGTAGGCGCTGAGTCAAACCTGTTTACCCTCCCTATAGCCAGGAGTGACTCTGAAGCTGTACAAAGTTCAACAAACACAAGCAAACCAACTGACATATGTGTTGAGCTCAGTGTAGCTCTTCCATCAGCTCCACTTGTAACCTTATTTTGAAAAGTGCCTTATTAGGCTCTTATTGTGTAGGGTTAGCTCCTGCGGGGATAATACCAATACTCGTGTTTTATCTTTATATTCACATAGCCTATTATCAAATCACGTCACATCAAAACTTTATTTGTACAGCACTTTTCATACATTAAAAATGCAGCACAAAGTGCTTCACAAAAAACATACAACAAAAAATAGTCAGTATTTTTGGTGTGCTCTCTGCTCCACGTGATTTCAGTTTCCCTGCTCATCTATACAGAAGGTTATTGCTTTTTTCTTCCCTATTAGCTAGACGTTTAATGCTGTTTAAATGGCAGGTTGTTGTCCCAGCATCACACAACCTGTGGATCAAAGATGTGATGCACAACATCAGGCTGGAGACAATGACGGCTCAACTAAAAGATTCTACCTATTATTAGATCATGTGACCAGCTTACCTGCTGCAACAATGAACCCTGGACTGTCCGACTGAGGTTTGAATGCACTATGATGCACTATTACTGTTTTGTTTTTTCATGTATGCTCTTTGTCTATATGTAGGGTTTATGATTCATTTAAATAAATCTGAAAATGCTGTCGCTCTTGATTTCAGTTAATAAAAA
>NW_026080743.1:6205-7611 GCF_006386435.1 Epinephelus moara | reverse complement strand
TGAGTGTTCAAAATAACACAAAAAGGCTGAGCATGGCGAGACAAAGAATGGGAGGAAAAAGCTATGTGGAAACAGCATTGAAGTTATGCATTTGAATTTGTTAGAGAAGGTTCTTTTTTCCTTCAAAACCTTTATTTAAAACACAGAAGTATACAACAACTGTCATGAGAAAACAACAAAATGCCAGAGGTGTTAAAAGTCCATTCATATTAAGTCCTTTCAGAGTTCAATAAATGTACTTCTTTTAAAATATTCTTTGTAACTTTTTTGTCTTCTAGAGAGGTGCTATGTGCTTGAGTTCAACAATAAAGCGGTTAAAGCAAAGTTTGGAGTCAGACCATTTCAATTTGTGGATATGGGATTTACCCAAGAATGATAAGCGGCTGAATGATACAGGTAATATTGCTATCCATCTCATAGAAGACAAAATATAACACCACATTAAACAGGGCTGAGCCGAATACTTGGATTAAACGAATATCCTGTACGGATAACACACTGTATACAAATACAACTACTATATGAGTAAAATGTGTCAATATCTGGGTAATTGTGTTTAATCTCTTACTCTTTTGATCAAAAATGACCTGATTAATTAATTCTGGAGATTGGTATATGTAAATAGTTTTCTCATAAATAATAAATACAACAACTTATTCTCAACCTAACTTCTGATTAGTTCCCACCCAGTTTCAATTTAAACTCCACCCTAGTATGGTATAAACTCCGCCCATTTTAAGTCCAGATACAGTTAATTTAGATGGTTAAACAATTACAGACACAGATACAGATCATGGTATACTCGCTCATCCCTAACATCAAATACATCAATCTGTACATTAGCGCCCATTTTCCTACTTCTAAAGCTTTGCATATCTGTCCAAAATAAACATGTATAATCTGTTTATAGCTTAAATCATTTCAACTCTTCTTCAGATGGGTAAATTTGCTGAAAATTTTTAAAGGAACTTGTTAGAAAAGGAACCAAACGCTGTAGCGTCTGTAGTGGCGTGCCTGCACTCCAGTCCAGCAGGTGGAGGTATGTCCACAGTTGCAATCAGCTCACAGCAGAAGAAAACCTCTGGAATTCTCAAGACTGTATGGCTGCACAAGGCTGTTCAAGAGAAGGCTGAGACACGTCAAACATGGGGGGGCTGCACATGCGCAGTCAGGGGCGAAAATCCCATTTCATAGTTGGGGGGGACAATGAACAGTAAAATTTTGGAGAATAATTCCAGGGGGGACAAGGAAAAAAAGTTGTAGCCTGTCTTTTATGCAGCATCTTTTACCGCAATTTGACACTTTAATCTTCTCTCTATCTCTCCAACAGGCAGAGTGAATGTCTATACTTATGAGAAATGGCTTAACAACTAAACATTTCCTGCAATTAAACTGGTAAACTGGTT
>NW_026080743.1:2748-6025 GCF_006386435.1 Epinephelus moara | reverse complement strand
ACTACTGCATTGTTCAAAAATTATTAATTGTGTCTCAAATTATTCTAGGGGGGGACAGCTTTACTGAAGGGGGAGTCATGTCCCCCCTGTCCCCCCCGGGATTTCCGCCCCTGTCGCAGTGTAACTTGAGCTGCGATGCTGGAGGGTGACAGCAGGGGCGCTAGATAAAAAGCGCAGGATCCGCTCAGGCGATCAAGGAGTGCGCTTGGTGCGGTCTACTTGGACTTTTGGACGGAGGCTGCCTGAAATTGTCGGAATTGCATCTCTGTCATTCTCACCCACAACGCAGACCACCAGTGACATTCCAGTAATAAGGTGTGAAAATGACATGCATGCACATATCCCAGAACCAACAAAATGGAGCCAGATCAAATACCTCTTGTTTAACTGTGTGATGTTTCCAGCACAAAGCTCTTCCTCAGACTTTTAATTCATTCGTTATTTGTGTGGTGACTGTGTGTGAAAACGCAAAATAAATCATTTTTGTCCTGCAGTTGTTCCTGTGTTTTGTGGTGTGTGACATCAAGACAATAATGAAACTGAGAATATTTGAATACTGGAATATGTCAAAATGTGTCAATAAACTCTTTTTTCAATATCATTTCAATTTGTTTTTCTTCCTTAATAAAGTAGCTAACCTTAACTAATGCCTCTGGTAAAGAACTAGGGCTGTTGTCATTGGTTTTGATTCTGAGAATCATCCTTCAGTGTAACACTAGATATTATCACAATATATTTTGCTGTTAAACCAGAGCACAGATTATCAGTTTTGCCATAATAGTTAAAATCTATTGCAAAAACAAACATTTTCAAATCATTCATAAATTCCCAAAAGTAACCAAAAATACAAATTGACCATGAAACAAACATCCCCCTTATTTTGCGGTCTCACGCCATCTACTGAGCCTTTGAGGAAGTGCAGACCAGATTTTACTGCGCATGTGCAATCCCCCCATGTTTGACCCCGTGTCTCAGCCTTCTCTTGAATAGCCTTGGAGCCTCCCGTCCCCCGTTTCATGACTCTCGTATCATGACCTCTCGTCTGGTGATAAAGAAGCCACGCCCCCCGAGCTTCTAAATTTCAAAATAAAAGCTCGCGCCTGACACTATAGTTGTTTTAAACATAATATTGTATTTTGTAATGTACTTTAGGAATCCTGGTAGATTTTCCTGGTAGAAAAGTTGTGTTAAACATATGACTGCAGCCTGGAGCCTCTGGTCTCATGACCTCCTCTGTGATAAACACATGACTGCAGCCTGGAGCCTCTCGTTATGACCTCTCCTGTTGTATTTTAGGAATCCAGGTTGAAACGTTGTGTTCAACATATGACTGCAGCCTGGAATCTCTCGTCTCATGACCTCTCCTATTGTATTGTAGGAATCCTGGTTGAAAAGTTGTTTTATACATAGTATTGAATCCTCTTCGAAGTACTGTTGCTTTGTGTTGCTTTTACATGTTGTCCTTTCTTAAAATCATTTTATTTTTCATGTAAAGCACTTTGAGTTGCATTTTGTCTGAAATGTGCTATACAAATAAACTTGCCTCGCCTTGCCTCAGTGTTATTGTGTGTCTCAGCTTGCAGGCTCTGTAGATATCTGCCTGGCACTGCTGCTTGTCCTGTTCATGTGTTAGTTGACACACACATATACACATATATACATGCACGCACATTCACACTACAGGATGAGCACTTGTCGTAACAATTTCCCTGTGATGTGTGAAAGGAATATATAATACATATAAAATATATAAATAAAACAAGTCTTTTAAAGAATGCAGCTTTTTTATTTCTTTAGTCAAAACATCCAGACTGCAGCTGGCAGAACTGGCCGCAAAATCCAGGGTGGGGATCCTCAGAATAAATCCCCCGGAGCTCTCCCAACTTCCCATGTCCAACATAACCTGTGGGTATAGCAATAACAAAACAAAAGCATATTCATGTGCATGGTGTTAAGATTTGTTTTTTTGTTGCAGACACAAAGTCATTTTACTTAGTAACATTTGAACATTTGAATTCTGTTAAAAGCACAGTGTGAATACCTGGCATGCAGCTCTTAAATGTCCGTATGTTTTCTGTAGATGTGTTTCTTCATGTTTTTTTTAAGAATCTGCACATTGCAGTGGTGACAAACAATACTTGTCAATTTTGCTTGCAGCACTCTGCGGGGAGGGTTGTCCAGGCTAGGGCTGCATGGCAAGGACGATTCAGACTGTTTACTGCAGTTGTCAGTCGCTGTGTCCTCCTGTCCGTCAGGGATGGGATCACTCTGTTTTGTCGTGTCCTGAGGTCTCTCCTCCACCTGAGTCAGAGAAACGGTCACAGGTTTAACCCTCTGACAGGGTTTTAATTCAATGCACACCTAAACAGGTAGGGCCAAAAATGAACTTTTCAAAATTAAGCCATTAAAAAATCATAATTAATATGATGTTCTACTTTCAATAATTATTCCTTTTAACCAACATCAGTCCTAATCATAAATATCAAATATTCACTAATTTTCATATTTTTAACCCTTTAACTGCCAGGAGTTGGTCATTGGTCATGATGTCCCGATGCTTTTAGGTGAAATATACAAAAAAATAATTATTTTCAATGAATTGCATGCAAAGTAGATAATTTTCAATTTGATTATTACAGTCTGGGATATGTAAATAATTTGCAGCAACAATGATTTTAATGCATTACTATTTTTGTGTAATGTCAAGGTGCAAAAAATGTGTATGAATACTTTTATATGTATGGTACATTTTTGGTCCTTAAACCTTGTTAATGCAACTTTTGTGTCTGCACAGTGTGTTTTAGACTTACTGCAGGAGCTGAGCTTGGACTTCTAACATAAAAAATACACCATCTTGCCAAAATGTATGCCATAATCATGGACACAGCCAAAATGATCAAAAAATAAAAAGTGAATAGTGTGGAAAAAGCACCTAACTGTGCCAGAGGGGTAATATGCACCTGGGAAAAACACTCAAAACATTCACAGAAACACACACCAACTAGGGTTGGGTAACCATTCATAATTGAACCGATACGGTACCGCTATCTGTAATTCGGTACCGGTACCAAACGGTACCTTATTTCGGTACTTTTTATCCCTATGGGCCCTAGGCCTTTTTGGGGTATTTTTACTGCCTTTACTTTTAAGCTCATATCACAGTCATTATAAAGGCTACATACACATGCTATATCTTGTTTTCTTCAGGACAATCTGGGCTAACCAGATTTGCCATCATTTCATGTTCTTCTATGTGCCTGTATTTTATATTAATTTT
>NW_026080743.1:0-2179 GCF_006386435.1 Epinephelus moara | reverse complement strand
TTTTATATGTATGGTACATTTTTGGTCCTTAAACCTTGTTAATGCAACTTTTGTGTCTGCACAGTGTGTTTTAGACTTACTGCAGGAGCTGAGCTTGGACTTCTAACATAAAAAATACACCATCTTGCAAAAATGTATGCCATAATCATGGACACAGCCAAAATGATCAAAAAATAAAAAGTGAATAGTGTGAAAAAAGTACCTAACTGTGCCAGAGGGTTAATATGCACCTGGGAAAAACACTCAAAACCTTCACAGAAACACACACACCCACATAGATAGTTTTTGACAAACACACACACACACTCACCAGTACAGACAGTGGCCGGCAGATTTGCAATGCCTCTCTGCATCCTGCCTTCTGACAGTTGTTTTACTGCAGAAAGGGCAGTGGAAGTGGCCACTGCTTCCAGTCCTGCAGGCCTGATTGCATTTGGTTATGTAGAAATCTATGAAGAGACAAAGGCATCATGTCCAACATTGTGTGTTTTCCCTGTAAAATAAAGCTAACTAGTATGTGACATTATTATGGGTAAGCTTACTTAGCAGCAGTGGTTACAAGCAAACAAGTGATAATGGCATAGCACAAAGTTGATAGAGGGGAACTAACCTTCATGTTGGAGCGCATTTTTTTTATGCACCTCCAAGTGCCGCAAAACCATGGCCTTTGACCGAGGCTTGTACATGGCAGTGGGGCAAAGGGGGCAGTGAAAAAGTGCACAGCACACCGTGCATCTCGTCACCTGCGGTGGGTTATTTTTTTGAAAAATGCTGATGTGGACCTGAAGGAACAATATAGGAAAAAGAAACAGCAATCAAAAATTGCTATTGTTTAATTGCTCTAGAACACTGTTTCTCTAATGGGGGTACAATACAAATTTGCCTATTATATTCATTTATATTTTTATTTATTTATTTATTTATTACGCTCATGGAAACACACAGTCTACATTCAAATCACAAATCATATGTTTCATTACATTCCATGACCGAAAAGGGGTTTGGAGAAAAAAAATCTTATTTTACCAGCCCCTTTATCGAAAAAATTAATTAACAAATATACATAGATCTATCTATCTATCTATCTATCTATCTATCTGTCTATCTGTCTGTCTGTCTATCTGTCTGTTTTTCCAGCACTGTTGTATTTACAAGAAAATTAAGAGAGACAAAATAATCAAATGCCATACACAGCACCACATCATTCAATAACATTTACCTGATACCTTCATATTTTCTAATTATTTTCTCTTTATATATTCTCTTGAACCGAGAGATATTAATGTAACCCTTTAAATAATCATCCAATTTATTCCAGTTTAACACCACATACTGAGATACACATTTTCTTTAAAGTGGTTCTTGCATACTAATGGTAAAAATTAAATTTCCTTCTATGATCCTTGTCCTCTGAACTAAAAACAAAGACATTTTGTATATTATCTCTGCACTTTGCCCTGAACATAATAACAAAGTCTGTAAACCAACTAGATATTTACATTTTATAACCGTGACTTAAAGAACAATAATAAATAAAGACATCACTTGTCAATTAAGTTCATGATTTCATCTTGAGAACAAATCTTTATTATGATCCCAAAAGAGGGCACTTTGAGTTGATAATTATTTATATGTGCAGAAATGTTCATTTAAATTACGTTAAGTAAGTAAATTCTTTCTTTATTCTATTTTGTCTTCAATCTTTATTATAATTTAGTTAATTATTTCTTCTTTTTTGCAAGCATTTTTAGTTATTTCTCTCTATATTTTATATTATTGATGTGGTTTTAAACGGTTTTGTGCCTGTCTGTCACTGTTTTCAAATGTTTTTCAGTTACAAAGTTTAACAAATATGACACTGGTGGTCTTACTTTCAACCAAAATTGCTTTACGCTGATTAAGGGTCACTTGGCTGAAAAACTATTTCTCAGGGGGTCCATCACTGAAAAAGTTTGAAAACCACTGCTCTATGTAGGCTAACGTTAGGTATTAGCTAAAAAAAAAAGGTGTGCGTGGGTGAGTGAGAGTTTGGGTTTAGATGTGTTGTTTGTGCTAGATTATTAATTGTCAGTGTCAGTGACGATGGACTGCTCTGACAGCAGTCTCGTGTCCATGAGCTCCAGGTTGAACATGAGTGCATTAGCGCAGGGTCATATGCCATCTTCTCTATGACAGAGTT
>NW_026080742.1:0-1096 GCF_006386435.1 Epinephelus moara | reverse complement strand
CTGTTGAGAGTTGATGATGTCGTCCTTTAACAGTTTGACTGAAGTGTGTGATGTTGTCATGGACATTTACAGTAGTTGCTTCCACATTTATGAGCATTGGGTCAAAAGATGTCATGAGGGTCAAGATGCTGTATACAACTCGTTGTGCATGTTAACAGTCTGCTCTGCTCTGTAATTCACTGTCACTGCATTAACTCCAGACTTACAGACCAGACTGAGCAGCAGTGAGAGTGAACTTCTCCTCAGCAAGTGCAGGATTGACCAGCTGGAGAGAGAAAATGCAGGTGATGAAATGTGTCAGTGCACTGATGCACTTATCATGAGCTCCAGAATAAATCTTTAAAAAACATTATGGTATGGACAGGATAATTTAGCAACATTTTATTAGAAATAAAATAAAACACACAAATCAAACTTCTTCTGTTTTCAGTCCAAGCCACAGACCTGACAACTTTGGGAACTAGACTGACTGCCACCGAGAGCAAAACAAGTGACCTAGAAAAAGTGAATGCAGGTATTTCACTGACAAACATGATGGTTTAATAAGTTTCATGGTTTATTATTTTCTATCTAATTATTTTAACCTGTGGTGGGGTTCCATATACATATTATTAAGCATAATTTCATGTTTAGTTTATTTAAAAAGGAAAAAGAGTCAAGAAACTGTCAAAATATTACAGTAACAATAGTGACTCTTAATGTGTCAGTGTTTTACAACAGATCCATTTTTATAGTGCAGATTTAGATGAATGTATTGTGACTTTAGGGGTTACAGTTATGTCCTTGGTGCTCTTGTGAACACATATGATGAATAAATGAGATATATCAGCTGATATAACATGGGAGCTAAGTGTTACATGTTAAATAATAAATGATGGAAGATGTTGTGTGGGAGCTTTTTTATTCTGAACAAGGTGCAGTTAACCCACTTGTTTACTTAATGAGCCAATGGTGATAATAGAACAATATGAAGGATCCAGTGTAGGAACTTTGATTCATGTGACAAGGTGGTGGAGCTGAAGGTGGAGCTGAGGAACATGGAGGCCAGAGTGAAGGACAGTAAGAGCCAGGTGAATGACCTGAAAGCTGAGCTGAT
>NW_026080741.1:4447-6411 GCF_006386435.1 Epinephelus moara | reverse complement strand
TAACTTTAATTTCTAACACTGAACGATCACTGAACGTGGCAACGTGTTCTGCTATACCTCAAAGAGAATATTATTTTTATTATTATTATTATTTTAATTTATACAAACTGACATAAGGAATCTTTTTTCGTCATCTTTTTTACAATTGTCCAATGGGATGATTTGAGAGGCGGGGCTTCTGTGGTGGTCACACCACTACATTTCCAGACAACATGAAAATAGCAAAAGTCATAGCTCTGTATAAATCTGTGAACAAACACCACTTCACAAACTACAGACCTGTTTCATTACTACCTCAAGTCTCCAAAATCCTAGAAAAGCTTTTCAATAACCGGCTGGAAAAATTCATAGACAAACACAAGTGACTCTCTGAAAGTCAATATGGATTCAGATCAAACAGCAACATCACTGGCATTAATAGATTCAGCTGAGGAAATCACAGATTCACTGGAACATAAACTGGAATATTCATAGACATAAAAAGGCTTTTGACACAATAAACCATGATATATTATTCAATAAACTAGAACATTATGGCATCATCTCAGAGGAACATGTTGTACTTTTACTGCACTACATCTCAGAGGTACATGTGGTACTTTTACTGCACTACATCTCAGAGGAACATGTGGTACTTTTACTGCACTACATTTATCTGACAGCTTCAGTTACTGTTCAGAGGAAAGTCTCCTCACAGCCACACAGCTGTTTTCAATCACTTATTAGACCTGTAGTCAGGTGGTGGCTCGGTGAAGTTGTACTGGGAATGTTTGTGCACAAATGACTGGGTCTCTCAGGTCAGTCTGTGCTGTCTGAATAAAGAGGCTCATTCGAGATGAGCCAGGCTTGAGCAGATTCGATCTCTGGTGATTGCCACACAATGCATGATGGTTAGATTTGTGTCCGACTTCATCCCGACTTGCTCTGATGTCATGTAAAAGTGGACATTAATAATCTCACAAGACAGCCGCAGTTTTTAGAGCCAGGCACTGCAGCTGCTCTCCACCAACTGCAAGACCCAGGGCATGATGGGAAACGACTGGCTCTCACCTGATCTAGCAGCTGATTGGTTCAGATGTTGACTCAACAAGATGATGTTTAATATAAACTTTTCCGTTTAGCTGAATTTCAGAGTTTTAGATGTTATTTGTCAGATTTGCAGGTTTATTCTGGGAACAGAAAACATGTTGTGTGACTGATGGTGATGTTTAGTCGTCAGAGACTAAATACATTCATCCTAAACTAAACACAGTCTGTTGTATATTAACACTGGATTGTTTTAATTATTGACATATTTAGCATCACAGAGACTGGTGGTCAGTGGGATGTGAGGAATCTTAAAAAAACATCTGTACAGATGTGAAGCCCTGACTGTATCTGACTGATCTTTGATGAAAGCTGTTGTCTTGTGTTTCTTTCCTCTGTGTTTGAATGTTAGGCTGATGTTCTTAATTTTAATTTAATTTAATAATTTATTTACATGAGGTTGGTGACAGGATTTGTGTTTCTGTGACTTCCTGTACGGACTGAAGACGGCTGGAAACTGTCGGGAAACTGACCTCATTGCAACTTTTTGTCACCGCCTCTTGCTGCAGCCGCGACCTCATTGCAACTTTTTGTCACCGCCTCTTGCTGCAGCCGCCTGATCTTGTTTACTTTCCAGGCGAGGCGCAATTCATCTCAAACAAGCCTACTGCTTTTATTCAAGTTGTGTTCAGCAAGCTAAACTCTACACAACAGTGTCTGCAAAGGTTTCTGCATCATCATCTGTTCCCCATTCATCTACATATACAAGAAGACAAAGTGACAAAGAGCGCCGTGCATGGATCCTCTAAACTCTCTGCTGTCAAAGCAGCTCTTTACAAGTCATCAAGACTTTTGCACAGATACTGAATTTGATCCTGAAAGACTCTTGTTGTTGCTGTGAGGAGGTTTATGTTCACACTAACATTTAATCCTGTGAA
>NW_026080741.1:0-4035 GCF_006386435.1 Epinephelus moara | reverse complement strand
ATTGTTAGTATAATTATCTGACAACATAACGGAAAGGAGAAATGAACGTGTGTGTTTACCTTTAGCTGGATTCAGACATGTTCCTCTGCCTGTTGCTGCTCCCTCTCTCTCCTCGTCCACTCTTCAGTTTCAATGAGCTCTGCGTCCGTGTACGTCTGTGTACCCTGTGTTCAAATAAATACGGGCACTCGTCAATTTCAAATGGCTCATCCAAATCCAGTTGGTCAAAATCAGGTAAAAATTCGGACATGTTTGTTGTGGCAAGTCAAAACACTCACTCAGAGAGTGAAAGTCTGGCTCTGAAATCTCACGTCTCGCGAGATTTGAGTTGTTGCAGGAAGTTACCGCTGGAGCGAGCTTACAAACGCAAGGAGTTACTCTGTTTGGAGTAGTCATGGCTGAATTTTTACCAGATAGTTACTCTGTTTGGAGTAGTCATGGCTGAATTTTTACCAGATTTTGACCAACTGGATCTGGATGACCCATTTGAATTTGATGCAATTGGAATTGGGGGGGTTACATCACCACATGATTCCCGAGCACGGCACCGCTGCTGCTCACCGCTCCCTCAGGGGATGGGTCAAATGCGGAGAACAAATTTCACACACTGTGTGACAATCAGTGGGACTTTAACTTTAACTTTATAATTATACTAACAATCCGAGCCTATCTGTGTGAAAAAAAATGCACTTTTAGTGGACGTATTTTGACGTTGTTTGACGCTGTCTGAGTGCCCTATTATTTAATAAAGCGCACACTGACGGGCTGCAGGCAGGTCAGCCCTAGCTTCATACTGGAGAAATGTCACATATTGAACATCCTATCACTCATTTAGACAAAAGTAGATCTGAAAATAGGTCCCAGGTTGAAAAAAACATTTGTTCCCCTTTAACTCAAACTCAAAATGGGAAACTGTTAAAGCATGTGTTACAACTCAGGAACTGCACTTTGTGCAAGAGGTAATATGAGAGGTTTCCAGATTGTGATATATTGTTGGAGTTTGCCTTTTAAGATGTATCTTAGATTTTCTAAATGTAGTGTGCTGGTTCGATCATGTAGCCACATATTGTAGGTAGGCACCATTGATCCTTTCCATGATATGAGTAGTAGGTTTTTTTTTGCTGTAATGATACAGTCAGAGAGGAACTTTTTGTTGTGCAGTGGACAGCTGCCTTAATGCTTCAGATACACCCAAAATGATTAATATAGGCTGTGATTCTGGTGAAATATTAATAATTTCTGAGATTTTGTTGAAGACATCAGTCCAAAAAGATGCAACCTTGGGCCACGAAACAAATCTATGAGAAAGAGTTGCCTCTGAGGAATGACATTTGTCACAAGTTGGTGACATGTATAGATATATGTTGTGTATTTTTACCTTGGAGTAATGGTGATTATGTAGACAGTGTTGAACATTTGTGTATGTGTCCAAGGCTTTCATCCCATATGTCATCTGGTATTTGAATACATATTTGTTTCATCCAACTGGCTTTATATCTTTCAGAAGTTGGAGATGCTGATGATAGCAGGGTGTCATATAGGTAGGAGATGAAATAGTCTTGATATGGTGACATTTTAGGACAGTTGTCTATTGTTGATTGCCTCTCAATTTCTAATCATTTTAAATGTTTTCGTAACCTCTGATTTGTAAATGTCTGCAAATATGGTGTTTGGAAGATTGAATTTCTTTCGTCCAAAGATGGCAAATGTACCATCTATACATAGATCCTTAATACTATGGATTCCTGAGTCGCTCCAGAAGGTTTTATCTAGAATGAATGGGATGAAAGTGGGTTTTTTTGCAATGGGAAGAACGAGATAAATTGGCTTAAGACTGGAGTGGGATTTGATTTGCTTCCATATATGTATTAAATTATGTATGATAAGATTATAATTGTATATCAATGGGAGTGAGAGCGAGGAGTATATCACCAATGGAGCGGGGAAAACAATATTCTTGCTCAGTTTTTAACCAGTTAGGCTGAGAGATTGATGTATCTAGCAAAAATGTAAAGGGCTTAATAACAGAGGTCCAATAGTATAGCATGAAATTTGAAAGAGTTAGTCCTCCTTTAGAATTGTATTAGTGTAGAAGTTTCCTACTTATCCTATTGGTTTTGTAATTCCACAAGAGGGAGATTTGTTATGGAGTCTAATCTATCAAAGAATGCCTTTGTCAAAAAAAAGAAGGAAATTTTGAATTTGGTTTAATATTTGAGGTAAAATGATCATCTTAATGGAGTTTACTGTGCTGATTTTTTTAAAGATATTTTTTGGGACATTTTAGCCTTTAATCGACAGTCAAGCGTGAGGGGGGGGGAGAGTGAGGGAGTGATATGCAGCAAAGGGCCACAGGCTGGAGTTGAACCCGGGCCGCTGCAGGCACTGTGTAGCACTCATGGGCTGCAGGCAGGTCAGCCCTAGCTTCGTACTGGAGAAATGTCACATATTGAACATCCTATCACCTCATTTAGACAAAAGTAGATCGGAAAATAGGGCCCAGGTTGAAAAAAACATTAGTTCCCCTGTAAGGTGGCTTTTGGAGTCGATGAAGCTGAAATCATTGACAAATTGATGGTATTTGTGACCCGTTCTCATTCCTAAGTCATAACATATTGCTGCTTTGCAGTCGCCCTCCATGTATATATAATACGTGCTAGGTATCCTTCTGCATCTGCTGTTCACATTCCAGGATGCTGCTACCAACGCCGGGACGTCAACATAAGCACTTGGTTAGGTTCAGAAAAAAAAACGTCAACGTTTGGCTCCAAGGGGAAGCCAGGAACAGACAACACAACTAAGTCTTAAGATCTCAGACTGTAGCTACTCTTTTTCAAGAAAGACCTGGCCAAGACGGCAGCATAAGAAAAAGTTACAAACAACAACACAATAAAAAAACATAAAAGATATACAGTAATATGCAGAAACAACAACACAATAAAAAAACATAAAAGATATACAGTAATATGCAGAAATATTACAACACCTTCACACAATGACAAAAACCAACTGACGCATTCATCCTTCCTTCACACAATGACAAAAACCAACTGACGCATTCATCCTTGTACTTATGAGAGCTTTAAAAACAGACAGAGACCAGTTGATGTTGCTTCAACTCTTTTTGAAGACTATTCCAAGTGAGAGGAGCAGAGCTCCTAAAAGCTTTTTTTCCAAGCTCAGTCAGAGCACCAGGAACAGACAACACAACCAAGTCTTGAGATCTCAGACTGTAGCTGCAGTCAGATCTCTGCTCAATCAAAGTACAATCGTATGAAGGGCGTTTACCCAGAATGGCTTTATAAATGAACAAATACCAGTGACTGAGCCTACGAAAGGTCAAAGATGGCCAGCCAGCCTTGGAAGCGTACAGTGATGAGTGAGTGCTCTACAATCTGTGACAAATCTCAGTGCACTATAATATTCAGTATCTAACACATGCAAACAATGTGCAGATGCATTCATGTACAACAGATCAGATGGATGCTTGCAGCTCTTCTTTAGCCGTAGCTAAAGCCAAAACTCGGGTCAACATCGGCTCTGCTTTCGAGCAATGGCGAAGACTGATGCAGCTTCATCCTGAGCTAAAAAGGGACGAGATGGTCGCAGAGTTTCTGCTGAACAGGTCTTTTTAGTTTGCCTCTAATGTAACATAGGCTGTAACGTTATATATGACAACACAGCATCCAGTTGCTAACAGTTAACCTACTGTAGCCTAACGTAGCATGAGCCTATGTATTATCTCCCTTGTTTGTTGCCAGTCAGCAGCGTGTTTTACTCCTCTTCTCTTCTACTCTTCTCTGGGCGTGTTACACTCGCTCTCCTCTTCCGTGTATCTAACGTTGCCTTGCCAACGCCTACGTCTATCATAGACGTTATGAGGACGTATTGAAGGAGGGGGGAGTAGGCCTTTGGAGGGAGGTGGGAGTTGTGGATGTTCAAAAAATTTTAGGTGAGTGTGAAATGCAAGAAAGGTAAGAGATGCTTTAATTCAGTTGTCTGAGCTACTTTTTCTATTGTAGTTTTCTCTTCAGG
>NW_026080740.1:0-1636 GCF_006386435.1 Epinephelus moara | reverse complement strand
CATCATAGTATAGCATGTCGTCCAAAATCATGAAGAAAACGTCACAGTATAGCATGTCGTCCAAAATCATGAAAAAAACATCACAGTATAGCATGTCGTCTAAAATCACAAAAACACGATTCAAGGATTCAAGAAAAGACTTCAGAAAAGAATTCAGAATATGTTCATACCTGTCTGGAACACAAGGCAGGCTGGGGTGAAGGTAAAATGTCCACCGAGGAACACATTCACTGCTCCATAGATTTAGTATATGTTGAAGGTTGCTAACAATGAGCTCTGATTACTTTTAATTTGACACTGTGCTCTTCTCATAGCATCCATTTTTAATGAGTCCTAATGGCAGCTCTGAACCTTGTATTGATTAGGTTTTTCTTACCTCTAATCTAATCATAGCGAGGCTTACAGAGGGCAAGTCACATTTTTACAGATCTCCTTACATGCATGCTGCAGAGGAGATCAATCACAGTACACTACTCAAGTACTGTTTTGAAGTACTCCAACACTTTCTACTTCTACTCCACATTTATTAACGCTTGCTGGTATTTGAGTATGGCATTTAGAACAATAAAATGACGGTCACAGTTTACTGAGGGTGTCGTAAACACTCAAGACATTTTGCCACATTAGCTAGTTCGCAATTTGTCTGCGTTAGAAAGTATGCCAATGTAAGCTAGCTACAATATCACAACACATTTCACATGTCACTCCTGCCAGGCACAGACACTCCTGCCATCATCCTGCGACCAGGTACTCCAGCTGTCCACCACTGGAGTAAAAAAGGCCTTCGCCAGCGTCAACCCACGCAAAGCTGCAGGGCCAGATTCAGCAATAACCACATCATAAAGTTTGCTGACGACACGACAGTGGTGGGTCTCGTCCATGATAACAACGAGTCTGCATACAGGATGGAGGTGGATCAACTGACAGCGTGGTGCAGATCCCACAACCTCACCCTCAATGTGGACAAAACAAAGGAGATGATGATCGATTTCAGGAGGGCCAGCAAACAACATCATACACCGCTGCACATTGACGGGGCTGCTGTGGAGAGGGTCAGCAGTGGGGTCCACCTGGCTGATGACCTGTCCTCGACCACCGACACCACAGCAGTCATCAGAAGAGCACAGCAGCGGCTCCACCCCCTCCGNCAAACAACATCATACACCGCTGCACATTGACGGGGCTGCTGTGGAGAGGGTCAGCAGTGTGAAGTTCCTGGGGGTCCACCTGGTTGATGACCTGTCCTCGACCACCAACACCACAGCAGTCATCAGAAGAGCACAGCAGCGGCTCCACCCCCTCCGGAGACTCAGGAAAGTAGGTCTCCCCACTGCTCATCTCACCACCTTCTACAGGGGCACCATTGAAAGCATCCTCACATACGGCCTCACTTCCTGGTTCAGGAACTGCAAGGCTTATGAACAGAAACAGCTGAACAAGATAGTGAAGACAGCCAGCAGGATCATTGGTGCCCCCCTCCCCTTCCTGATGGAGATCTACCAGCAGCACTGCATCCGCAGAGCGACCTCCATCATCAAGGACCCTCACCACCTTTCTCACCACATCTTCTCCCTCATAGAAGATAGAAGAAGAGGTACAGAGGCATCAGCTGCAGATCCAGCAGGATGCTAAACAG
>NW_026080739.1:0-1172 GCF_006386435.1 Epinephelus moara | reverse complement strand
CAAGAGTGACAGAAAGTAAAAATGGATGTGGGCAATTAAAGGGAATATGCAATTTGGAACAGATGGGTTTTGAGTTGTGATTTGAAATGGGGTAGGGAGTCCATGTTTCTGAGGTCCGGCGGGAGAGAGTTCCAGAGTTTGGGAGCAGAGCGACTGAAAGCTCTGCTCCCCATGGTGCTGAGCCGGGTGGAGGGCACAGAGAGATGGAGGGAGGAGGATGACCTGAGGGAGCGAGAGGGGGTAGCGATGTGGAGGAGATCAGNTGGAGGGAGGAGGACGACCTGAGGGAGCGAGAGGGGGTGGCGATGTGGAGGAGATCAGACAGGTAGGGGGGGGCGAGGTTGTGAATGGCCTTGAAAGTATACAGAAGGATTTTGTAATGGATTCTGAATTTGACTGGAAGACAGTGAAGCTGCTGGAGGACAGGGGTGATGTGGTGAAAGGAGGGGGATCTGGTAATAATGTGGGCTGCAGAGTTTTGGACCAGTTGAAGCTTATGGAGGGATTTGTGAGGGGCACCAAGGAGGAGTGAGTTACAATAATCAATACGGGAGGTGACGAGGCTGTGGACCAGGATAGCCGTGGTGTGAGGGGTGAGGGAGAGGCGGAGACGGTTAATGTTTTGTAGGTGGAAATATGCAGACCGGGTGATGTTATTGATGTGTGAGTGGAAAGACAGTGAGCTATCGAGCATGACACCCAGACTCTTAACTTGAGGGGAGGGGGACACTGTGGAACTGTCAATAGTGAGGGAGAAACTGTCAGTTTTGGATAAAATGGATTTGGTACCGACCAGGAGGAGTTCTGTTTTATCAGAGTTGAGTTTGAGGAAGTTGGAGGTGAACCANGAGCATGACACCCAGACTCTTAACTTGAGGGGAGGGGGACACTGTGGAACTGTCAATAGTGAGAGAGAAACTGTCAGTTTTGGATAAAGTGGATTTGGTACCGACCAGGAGGAGTTATGTTTTATCAGGGTTGAGTTTGAGGAAGTTGGAGGTGAACCAGGATTTAATTTCTGAGAGGCAGTGGGTCAGGGAGGAGGGTGGAAGAGAGGTGTCGGGTTTACTGGATAAGTAGAGCTGGGTATCATCCGCGAAGCAGTGAAAGTGAATACCAAATTTACGGAAAATATTGTCAAGTGGGAGGAGATAGATAATGAAGAGGAGGGG
>NW_026080738.1:0-1980 GCF_006386435.1 Epinephelus moara | reverse complement strand
CAGTGTGTCTCAATGCCATATGACACCAGTGTACAGTTTTATTGAAGACCTATTTTATCATTAAAAACAAAACTCAAACCACTAGAAACTAAAACAAGTAAAAATGCTGAAATTACAAATTCTGAAATACACTGTCATGACATTTTCGAAACTTAAGTGTCAAAATTCTTTATAATGATTTATTATAACAACATCCAAGCATGTAAAATATTATATCCAAATCGATTCGAATTAAACACAAAATGAACTGTGGCAATGTTAATTTTGTTTTCACAACTAAAACGACAAGAAACTTTTAAAAAACAAAAAAATATGATGCCATGTATTACATTTTTCGCCAATAAATTAAAACTAAATAGACAATGAACTAGTCACTGTTTTAATGCAAAGTCTTATTGAAAACATTTGGTTGGTGCTACGGTCAAAAACCACTCACAAGTAAAATCGTTGAAATCCAAAATTTTGAGTTATCCCATTTTTTTATGATGTGACATTTAAAAACAAATATTTACAGACGACTCCTTTTTTTGAACGACAAAAATGAGGCTACAGGTAAATACAGATAACCTTTAAAGGTAAAAAATATGAAGCAATGTATTAAATTTGTCATCATCTAAAACAAAATGATAATATGAAATACAAAGACAAGTGGACAAAAACTAAATACTACTTTAAAACACAGTCTTATTTAACGGTCTACATGCATGCAACAAACTGGATTTATCCATTAAGTATTGGTACTGCAGGCTGTTTAAATCCAACTATTACTAATTTCCTGCACCGTCTGTGTCTGAGTAAGAGTCAACAGAGTCCAGCTCAGTTCCAGTAAGTACAGTAGATACAGCTGTTATCAGTTAACACTTCACACTTCCTTCACAAGTCATAAAACACAACTCAACAAGGAGGGTGTGTATGTGTGTGAGTGATAGCACAGACTGTGTGCCAGTGTTTCTTCTAGGAATCAGTCCTGATGGCCTCTTATCTCTGCTGTCTGTCACCCTGAGTTTCAGTGACGAGGATGAAGCTCTGGACTCTCTTAAGTGTACATGATGGGAATAACCGTCCACACCCACACACGACACTTTAATGCCAATCAGTGTCACTAACAAGCAACAGAAACCCAAAGAGAGACGTGCTCACGTACACATTTCATTTCTTTACTTTGGTAGTGTCTATTCACACAATTATGTTTTTTTGTGTCCAGGTTTTAACATGTGAAGGTCAATGTCAATCTTGTTTTTTTATTTGCTTTTTTAAATTTTCATAACAACAAGTCATAGTATAGTATGTCGTGCAAAATCATGAAAAAAAAAGTCGCAGTATAGTATGTCGTCCAAAATCATGAAAAAAAGTCACAGTATGTCATCAAACCATGAAAAAAAAGTTGTAGTATAGTATGTCGTCTAAAACCATAAAAAAAAGTCATAGTATAGTATGTCGTCCGAAACCATGAAAAAAAGTCATAGTATAGCATGTCATCCAAAATCATGAAAAAAAGTCATAGTATAGCATGTCGTCCAAAACCATGAAAAAAAGTCATAGTATAGCATGTTGTTGAAAGCCATGAATTAAGGTCATAGTATAGTATGTCGTCCAAAATTATGAATAAAAGTCATAGTATAGTATATCATCCAAAATTATGAATAAAAGTCATAGTAAAGTATGTCGTCCAAAATCATGAAAAAAAGTAATAGTATAGTATGTCGTCCAAAACCATGAAAAAAAGTCGTAGTAAAGTATGTCGTCCCAAATGGTGAAAAAAAGTCATATTACAGTATGTTGTCCAAAACCAACCAAAACCATGAAAAAAGACAGTATGTTGTCCAAAACCAACCAAAACCATGAAAAAAGTCATAGTAAAGTATGTCGTCCCAAATGGTGAAAAAAAGTCATAGTATAGCATGTCGTCCAAAACCATGAAAAAACATCATGGTATAGTATGTCATCCAAAATTATGAATAAAAGTCATAGTAAAGTATG
>NW_026080737.1:0-2751 GCF_006386435.1 Epinephelus moara | reverse complement strand
CGGAACCTATCAAGACAGAATAAAAATCAAAAACTATTAAAAGGCAGCACTCACTTTGTCGCGGCATATGTTTTAGAAATATAAAAAAAAATTCCACATCAACATCCTAAAAAAAAACAAAAAAAACAAAAAAAAAAACAAAACACAAACCTGCTTTCGTCCTCTGCGCGTTGTGGCAACACATTTTTCCGGCTGACGCTTCACACGGAAGGTCTGTAGGAAGGAAAACAAACCCCTATAAAAACTGTCCACCTGTTTTAACCTCTACAGTGTTGACGCAATGTGTAAACAGCTTACCTGGCAGGCTGGCGGATCAGCAGGGCAGCCAGAGCCAGAAGAAGGGGAAACCTTCTCCATGGCGTCCAACATGCCACTGCTGAGCCACACAGGGTTGGATGGGATGACAGACTGTCCCACCGGAGATGTTCCAGCCTTACAAAACAAAAACAGAGTTGGTTAGATTTCATTTTTGGACAAAAAACTTTGCACAACTTTAAGCCACAAATTGCCTTGAAGCAACACAATTACCTTGCCCTGCCGTCCAACCACTGCCCACTCGCAGGGGTCACTGTGACACGGCACAGGAACGTGCCCCGTCACAACCAGAGTGGGGGACACCCGGCCACCCGGCGATCTCCGGGGAGACACCGGGGGCGCGGGCGGAGGGGGTGCCAGCTGGAGGAACGCCACGTTCCACAGCTGCTGCACCAGGACGGCATGCCATCGGAGTCGCTGAGGTGCACCTGAAAGACAGTTTAACACAACCAACATGTCACTCCAAAAACATGAAACTCCTCCATGTGTTATGTCACACCAACAAAGTATGCTGTACTTACGCCGTCATGGCACCACAGCTCCAACCGATGGACTGGGAAGTGCGCCGCCACAGACACGTAGGGGAGGCACAAATGACAGAAACGTCATCAATCCTTCTAATATTTACACTTGTATAAATTATGTTGAATTACACATTACATCAATTATAACTGTGCTGATGACCACAACTGTAACGTACCCATGCGTGCTGCAACACGGTGGTATTCCTGACACAGCTGCTCTTGGAAGCCAAGGTCCATGGTCAGACGGGGAGGGAAGTCCAACACAAAGACCTAGAAACAACCATTTCTTCATTAATTCCCTTAAACAAGCACATAACACAACCGTCGGCTCACAACTACCAAATAAATACTGATAACAGTGACTGCTATAAGAAAAAAGGAAAAATAAATAAATAAATACATAAAACACACCTTGGGCCAGCAGCTGCAGACGGTGGTCAGGAGCGCACTGAAGTCCAACGGCGCCTCACTGATGGTCCTGCTGGCAGTGAGGTTGTTGCTCGGGGCGAGCACACACACGTGTCCGGGGTCCATGGCACAGCAGCACGCANCATACAAATCACTCTGACTGTATGCTAATCACACTCAAAAGCCATACTTTACAGACAGACTCTGGCCTCAGCCTTCAAATACATACATAGCTCAACTTACCTTTGAAGCAGTAGACAGACGCCTGCTAAAATAATCAAGTGTGTGTGTGTGTGTGTCTCTACATGTGTATGCGTGTGTATGTACAGAATCAGAAATGTGTTTATCAGTTGGCTATGTGTGTTTATGATTGAATGAATGTATCTGTGTGTGTAGTGTACAAGTTCTGGATCAGAGGATCACAGATGTAGTGCAGATGATTGCAGGTCAGTCGCAGCTGTCAAAGCAGTAGGGTACCAGATCACACAGCCAAGTGAGAAGGCTATCTGTAGATTAAAGAAAACGCATTGCTTCATTTAACAATAAGTGTGACGTAGGAAATGTGTACAATTAAATGCCTGCTGGAGATAATGATTTAATAACATACCTCTATGCATCAGTTTTTGAAATTATATTTTTAAATGTCTAACATGGTAAAATGGTAGACACAGTCATCCATTTTAAGAGATCTTCCATTTAAACAATATGCTCATCTAACACAACAGCATCCTTATTAAATATTGAAAGTAAAATGGCTGACAATACATTACAAACCTCTAAGATATAGACGCACAGCTACACAGAGTTTTCATTTAAACAATATAGGCTCAACTAACACAACAGCATTATTAAATATATGTTCATACTGAAAGTAAAATGGCTGACAGTACATTACAAATCTCTAAGCTACATCCACACAGCTACACAGAGCTTTCATTTAAACAATATAGCAGGGTTCAACGCTAAGGTTTTTTTCCCCTTGCCCGGTCGGGCAAGTTGGTCAGAGATCTACTTGCCCGAAGTCAGTTTTTACTTGCCCTAAAAAAATTGTTTAATTTAAGCGGCTATCAAATAACAAAGACTGCAGTTATTTTTGTTATGTAATCTTTATTCACACTGTATTTATTAATTAAAACAACATATGTCATGTATTGTAGCTTAATTCCTACACAAAAATGACAGTGTCAGGGCTGAAAGTGAAAAATTTGTCAATCGTTCTCCGTCTGTAATTTTGCACCCTACTTGAGCCATGCCCACCTCTATTTATTTTTCACCCCTCTCTCCAGTTTTGCTGTATTAACACCGGGTTTAATATATTTTGTTTCCATCTCTCTGCCCTGCTCTACTCTACTTCAACGCTACTTAGCTCTCTCTACTCTACCAGTAGACTACCACATCCACCTGTTGCACAAAACGCACAGCAGTGTTTCCCCTAGGATGGAGTTTAAGCAGTGGAGGTGAAGCACACGTATGAAAAATAATTTTCACATGCTTGAAACTTTTT
>NW_026080736.1:0-1354 GCF_006386435.1 Epinephelus moara | reverse complement strand
GTTATTAATTACAAAATGTGCACACAGAAATAGTGATGTTTGTTCAATCATTGTGTTTATAGACTTTACAAACATCAGATTAGTCTAAACGGTGATATAGTGATGTGAAAAATATGATATATATATATGTATATATATGTAAATAGTTAAACTCTGCTGGTTTTCTACCTGGAAGTATTTGTAAACAACAAGGCGATTCCCTGGGGGCACCACTGGAAGTGAAGGGGTTGAGCGATCCCCGAGGCTCCTGCACTTCCGCTAGTCGAAAAACTACGGGCAGTGCCTCCAGAGGTAAAGGAAGAAAAAAAAATCCTTTTTTCTTTTCTTTTTTTTTTACCGATGGATTTCCAGATTGCTGCTGCACTGATTCATTTTTTTCAGTTTTCCAAATATTGTGATCATTTTATTTCTGGTGTTATAGCATCAGGTGGGAAATGTGTGCGTATCCCTAATGAGATCAACCACACATATTATCCCTGCAGGATATACTCTGTAGCATTTAATTTACTCACTGTCATCCAGAGTTTGGAGAATATTTCTCCTTACTCTTTGTGTTTTCACCATTTTCTCATCTGCTTCAGAAACTCTGCAGCCTCTTAAAAGCCCTCCTATCTACTCCTAATAGTTTTTCACCTTAGGAGCTCTCTTAAGATTTAAGATTTAACTTTTATTTTTACAGGAACCTTGTCTGAACTTTAAGGGGAAATTCTAAGAAAACATCACAATTCGAAGAATTTTGTCACAAGGAGCAACTCTTTGTACTAGGAAGCTTTGTAAATATGACCCCTGCATCGGCCCCCGGGGCACTCTGTTACCACTAATCAAAATCTGGTTGATACTACAGTCATGCAAAGTTGTGATCCGTTTGCAGCTTTGGGCTTTGGCCTAACAATATGAAGAACACAGGTCCGAGGAGTTGTGATGCATTTAAATGACATAGAAAATCCATGCTGAGTCCCGCGAGAAAATAACCATGTTTGTTTTCTGGAAAAGCAGCCTACTGAGCAAGTAACTGAATACAGACACATTTCAGAAACACTTCAATTTAACTATGAAAAACAAATTATGATTGTGATTTTGACAGAGCCAGCAGAGAAGGCCCTGACAGCCCAGCACTGCCAATGCATCATGGGATACCTCTTGCCCTTGGTGGGCTGTAGTTAATGGCTAACGACAACAACAACTTCTTTCAACATGGATAAATAATCACAGATGACATTCACTATTGAATTTATTGGTTTTATGAAGTCTTCAAAAAGACACTGCTTTTCAATGTTGGATTATGAAGCCTCTGAAAGGAATATGATCGCACCAGAGCCCTCGTTGGAAAGCTACAACAGAGATGAAGTGGCAG
>NW_026080735.1:0-1547 GCF_006386435.1 Epinephelus moara | reverse complement strand
AACTTACCCTGCTCCAGAGCAGGATAGCCGTTCAAAGTAAGTTACCATGGTGATCTACCCCGATAAGAACTGAACCGGCTTCGTGAGACCGAAAACCCAGGGTTACTGACGAAATAAAAAGTCGGAAAAGTCAGCCTATTTTAGAGAAAATCCACTTTTTAAATGCATTTACGTTATGTTTTGGGCCGTGCTCAGCGCCATCTTTATTTTACGTCACTGCCTACGTCATCGGAGTGGTTGGTTGGTTTCACGACACTATGGCCCAATCCCAAACCACTCCCTACCCACTACCACTACACTACCGAGTGTCACTCCAAATCAAGTTACACTCGCAGCTGCGGAGGGCACTCCTGATTAAGGGGAAGTGTATGAAAGAGAAGCCAAACCATGGGACGCCCTCGCCACTCTACCGGAAGAAGGAAGCAGATGTAACCATGGATACCGACAGATGCTTTGTGAAAGCAAAATAGAGCAACAGGCTATTAAAAAAAACATTTAAATATTAATTAAAATGAGTTAAATTAAAAAAAAAACTTTAATAAGTCAGATAAGAGATACAGTGCAGTGTAATCAAAGTAATTAACTTGTTCATATAGACATAGTTTACACATTCACAGATGAACTTTATTAATGAATCTGGGCAATCTTACCTCCATCCCTGCTTTGCAGCATTCCTTTTTTTAGTGAAGAGACTCATTTTTAATCCGTAAATCGATTAACTGCTTTGTTTTTTCTTCTGTCCCTGTGAACACATAATTATATATTTTTTTAAAAATCATGAGAATGGGAGACAGTTTTAAATAGTTCATTTAAGCATATGGACATGTAGGTTTTCATCTTTTGACACCAAACATTCTGTGAGTTTGTTTGAGACTGTAAAGTCAGTGTGAGGAAAACAAATGTGTGTGTTTGATCTAAAATATTTTACAAAGTAGAAAGATGGAACTCTTACATTTGTACGTTGTTTCCTCCATTGTGATGTTGCGCTTCCTGCTGGGCTCATCAGAAGCCTGCACTGTTGCACACTAGCTATCTAAGGGCTGAGCAGTCCACTCGCACTCAGTGCACACTAGCTATCTAAGGGCTGAGCAGTCCACTCGCACTCAGTGATAATTGGTTTGGGACGGCCCTTAGTATGGCGGAGCTCCGCGTGACCGCGCAAACGGAGGGGGAGTGAACAGGGCGAGGGGATAGGGGCCGGTTTGGGATTGGGCCTATGTATATATGTCTATGGTATGCACATGAACGTTGCTTGCAATCCGCCATTAAATAGAAATAAGAAGAAGAAGTGTAAGATCCGGCGGAAGTAAACAAGAAAAAGGCGCCAGTCGCGTTTCCCAAATGACTGAGTTAACTTCGGGAGGTTACTCTATGAGTTAAACCTCGAGCCACATTTACTGTAGCCTACATTAGACAACAATGTGTTCAGCTGATTCTTTGAGAGAGTTTGTCAACGAGCGACTAACTGCTGCTGCTGAAGAAATATTGGGCGTTTTTCAAAGAACCATCGTCAAGTACGAGGAAGAGATCGATCGTCAGCGCAAACT
>NW_026080734.1:2072-2991 GCF_006386435.1 Epinephelus moara | reverse complement strand
AGGATATAGCCCAAATTGCAGACACCACAACTTTAACTTTCCTGGAAGTTCTGATTTATCTATTCTATCCAATCCTTCCGCCACATCTTTTCTAAATTTCACCACCTGTTCCTCATCATCCAACTCCACATTGTACCACCTACCTAAGCTCTTTACTGACTTTTCCCTAATTGTTGGGATTTCCTCATCATCTATGACAAACTTCCTGTCACTTAACTTCCCTCTATGTATCGAGATGCTTCTAGACTTACTAGGCTTGATCTTCATGCTGGCCCACTTGAGGTTCTTATTTACCTTCTCTAGTAGCCTCTTTGTACATGGCATTGTTGTGGTCACCAGTGTCATGTCATCCATGTAAGCCCTAACTGGTGGAAGATGCAACCCGTTCTACCGTCCCGTCGATGATTACTTCCATCGCCATAGTAAATGCTAATGGGGAAATTGTACACCCTGCCATGATGCCTATTTCTAGCCTCTGCCAATCTGTTGTGAAACCTGCCGTACTTAGACACAACCTAATATCCTGAAAATATGCTTTCACTAAGTTAACAACTACCTTTGGCACTTTGAAGTAGTCAAACTCACTCCAAATGAGGCTATGTGGTACTGAACCAAACGCATTTGCAAGATCTAAAAATATTACATGCAGGTCCCTTTTTTTAATCTTTGCTGCCTGAATCTGGTGCCAGATCATGCTAGTATGCTCTAAAGACCCTGCAAAACCTGGTATATCTGCCTTCTGCACCATAGTATCTATTAAGCTATTTCTTTCTAAGTAGCTAGCTAATCTCTGCACTACTACACTAAAGAAAATCTTCCCCTCCACATTCAAGAGAGAAATCATCCGGAATTGGCTAAGGTCCACAGACTCCTTCTCCTTAGGAATGAGGACACCCCCTGCCCTATGCAATGCTCTTGG
>NW_026080734.1:0-1276 GCF_006386435.1 Epinephelus moara | reverse complement strand
TGATTGTCTTCATTAACAAAACTGGTGCATATTTAAATAAAATATTTCAGAAAATTTGTAATACAAAAAATACTTGTCTTAATATGAGTGATCAACTGGACAAGTTACATGGGGATATCTATTAGTTAATTTTTCACCCTATTTGTAGTGTTTTGCCTACACGGGTGTAAGTTTGTTTACAGAGTGATAACTATAATTAAGCTACTAGATAGGCGGGGCTATCATACTAAAATATAAACTACAGACCTGTAGAGAGATAAAAAATGCCAAAATTGTTTGGTCCTCATGGGTGAGAGGGGCCTACCAAGTTGTGAATATGATCCCTTTAGCCCCTGTACTAATAGGGCCCCATTCTATTTGTCTGTTTGAAGTTCTGGGTGCACTAGTTACCTGTCAGGGGCTGGTGACATCAGATGGTGAGGTGAATAATCTAATAACCTACTTTCATGATAAGATGACATTCTTTGGCACATATGAATGCAATTTTGGGGTGATTGGCTTATTTACATAAGATGACATTCTTTGGCACATATGAATGCAATTTTGGGGTGATTGGCTTATTTACATTAATAATAGCAAACACATATATACATGCCTTTTGGATTTTTTATTCCTTATTCCATGTCCACCTATAATTCTTGTGTGTTTAGGTGTATAAATTTTTTTAAAGGAGCAAGGTACTGAGGAAATCTTTGCTGCATTGTGTGCAGCAACTGTCTGTGAACATTCAGTCCAAATTTGGTGACATTCTGATAATTTTTTTTGACTATTTTTGTCGTTCACAACTGCTATCACTTTGACCAATAGGAACACAGAGCAATGTGCTGCCATGTAGGCTACAACTGTATGGCAACAACACCCCAGCCTTTTTGATATTTCCTGTAGGGATGTTACCACACAGAGTATAAACCGAAAAAAGATAGTGTGAAACAGCAGAGGCACTTTAGCAACCCAGTGAGTTCTGCCATTAGCATGAAGCTAGCAAGAATGTTTTTCTTCATAATGGAGGATATAGAGTAATAAAATTAAAAAATAGTGGCAGGGCTTTTACGTACCACAACTGCAGAGGCTACCAGCTTCATCTGTAACAGACTACATTATAAACAGGCTGTTATTTGTTATTCCCTCTGTATTTTTGCTTTTAATCCACTCCCGCTTGCCTTGACAAAAGTTCATGCATTGCGCCGTCATTTCAAACTCAACATTTCCTGTGTCTGTATAAAAGCCCCTTATAACTTCGGTTAAGATCAATCAATCAATCAATTTTATTTATAAA
>NW_026080733.1:0-1233 GCF_006386435.1 Epinephelus moara | reverse complement strand
TGCTGGAAGGATTTAGCTCTGGAGATCGGTGGTATCTAGGCTAACGGCTAACATGCTAACTATTATTGCTATGTCACTAGTCACTTGAAACAAATTTAGGACGATAGGAGACGAGTTGAAATAAACTGAAATTTCCCTTTAAGGTCTACCTAACAAATGCAAGTGCAATATTTACTCTCCTTTTAGCTGTTCTCCCCCATAGACATATTGTACAGCGCCTTTCTTGTCTTTCAGCCATTCAATGCGCTTTGACACTAAATGTCACTTTCACACACACATTCACACACTGGTGGCCAAGGCTACTGTACATGGTGCCACCTGCTCCTCAGTAACCATTCACAGCCAATCTTCTGATTAGTGGACAGCCCATTCTACCTCTGAGCCATAGCCTCCCAGCCAACGTCATAACAGTTCCCCAAAAGTAAAGCCAAAACATCTCCACTGATGGTGCTTGGCTGCAGTATAGGTCATAACCCCACCCCCTCCATGTTAGCTGATGGGACATGGGCTAAACCCAAAGTACGTGTCAAATACATTTTTGACAAATGTATTTTTTGTCATTTTAGGTTCTTATCACGCTAATTTATGTTCAAGTGTTCGTTTGAGTTTGGTTTTAATTAGTTATTTGATGCTATAAAAAGGGGGTTTGACATCATGACTGACAGTGTGACAAGTGGTGTGCTCGCGTTCAATGCCACTGCTTGTGATTGGTTTTTCGGGTGTATGGGCCGGAACCCGATACTGCTGAGATCTCTATTGGACAGACTCCGGCTCCAAATGACATCACCAGTATCCGGAACATATTGGCTTCATTTTTATACAGTAGGAAAAATGCATTGTCCATCCCAACCACTCCCTATTTCTGGCTCTTTAGCTCCTAAATGTTCCACTATGTTCACCAGCTATAGTTTCTAACCTGGTCTGTTTGGTGAAAGGCAGAGAGCAAACAATTGGTTTGTCAGAGCTTTGTCGCTGTAAACACCAGCAAGAGTAAAACACAACAGTGCAGCTTACAGAGGCTAAAGTGCTCCGTTAAGGTAACTGCAGTGGGTTCATCACAACTCACTCTGAAGTCGCCGAAATCCAGTGCTTGCGGTGCCAGACACAGAGGAAAAAATGTTCTTTAACATCTGCATGATATGCATAGTTTCACTTTGCTCAGCAGCGTCAGGGGGAAATGTGGCGGGACAAGAACGATAGTTACAGGCCAAAAGTCGGAAGAGGGCGGGTGGG
>NW_026080732.1:0-1251 GCF_006386435.1 Epinephelus moara | reverse complement strand
TGTGCCCCCCAGCTATGTGGAGTACTTCAGCATGACTTCAACATGAGCCTAAGTCTCCAGGAGGGTCCCCATGCTGTGGAAGTCATCCTGCCTCGTTCCCGTGCCAAAGACGTCGCATCCCAGTGGCTCCAAGGACTACAGACCCGTGGCACTGACCTCCCACATCATGAAGACCCTGGAGAGACTCGTCTTGGAGCAGTTCCGGCCCATGGTCAAGCCACTTTTGGACCCCCTCCAGTTCGCCTATCAGCCCCGACTTGGAGTTGAGGACGCCATCATCTACCTGCTCAACCGCGTTTACGCCCACCTGGACAAGCCGGCGAGCACTGTGAGGGTCATGTTTTTTGACTTCTCTAGTGCGTTCAACACCATCCGTCCAGCTCAAGCTGACAGCAATGCAGGTGGATGCCCCCCTGGTGTCCTGGATTGTAGACTACCTGACTGGCAGACCACAGTATGTGCGCTAGCAATGCTGTGTGTCAGACAGAGTGGTCAGCAATACCGGGGCCCCGCAGGGGACTGTCCTCTCTCCCCTTCCTCTTCACCCTCTACACCACAGACTTCAGCTATTGCACTGAGACCTGCCATCTTCAGAAGTTTTCTGATGACTCTGCTATAGTTGGATGTATCACCAAGGGTGATGAGGATGAGTACAGGGCTGTTGTGGATAACTTTGTTATATGGTGTGAGCAGAACCATCTGCAGCTCAACGTGGCAAAGACAAAGGACCTGGCTGTGGATCTGAGGAGGACCAAGACACCGGTGACCCCTGTTTCCATCCAGGGGGTCAGTGTGGACATTGTGGAGGACTAAAAGTACCTGGGGGTACACAATGACAATAAACTGGACTGGGCTAAGAACACTAACGCTCTCTACAGGAAGGGCCAGAGCGGTCTCTATTTTCTGAGGCGACTGAGGTCCTTCAACATCTGCCGGACTATGCTCAGGATTTTCTATGAGTCTGTGGTGGCCAGTGCTATCCTCTATGCTGTTGTGCGCTGGGGCAGCAAGCTAAGGGTGGCGGACACTAACAGACTCAACAAACTGATCCGTAAGGCCAGTGACGTTGTGGGAACGGAGTNACATCTGCCGGACTATGCTCAGGATCTTCTATGAGTCTGTGGTGGCCAGTGCTATCCTCTATGCTGTTGTGTGCTGGGGCATACGTTTATGTTTGTTAATAATTCCTGTTTATTTAACTATATATTTGTAAATACTATTGTCTTTTAATTCTCATTTAAAACAAACCTC
>NW_026080731.1:0-1005 GCF_006386435.1 Epinephelus moara | reverse complement strand
TAGTAAAGTCAGCTGGGAAGCGGGGAGACTGCATACAGGGAGTCAGCGAACTTCTTGGCATCAGCAGGTGACACAATATACTAGTCTGACCATTATGCTCCACATACAGCTTAGCCAGAAAGCAAAGAGTCGTTTTCACTTTAGCCTCACGAAGAGACTTAATGACAGCACTAAAAGCTTGACGTTGATTCATCACCTCGGCTGTATAGTCTGGGAAGATGTAGACCCTGGATTCCATGTGGTGCAGCGGATCCTTGTAAAACAGCGGCTCCTTCCTCTCGCGGCTCAGTCGCAGGATCAGCTCCCTGTCTTGGTAGCGGTGCATTTTGGCAATGATTGTGTGGGGTCTTTCACCCGCCGCCGGGCGGGTTCAGGATACGATGCGCTCTGTCAACCTCCACGGGCCTTGTGAAAGCATTCTGGCCAAAAAGCTTGTTAATCATATCCTCAACAAAAGCAGTAGACGACCCTTTTCTGCACCTTCGGGGATTCCCACAAACTTTAGATTCAGCCGCCTGGAGCGGCCCTCCAAATCACTCACTTTCCAGCTGAGAGAGTCGTTAGCAACCTGTAGCTCTTTGCAGGTCTTCTTTAGGGCATCCAGGCGGGTGTCGTGGTTTGACACCGCTTTGGCAATCCCATCAACTTTCTCCGTGACCGCTAATTGCTCCTTTTTCACGAGAGCGAGGGAGTTTTCCAGAGAATCCAGACGAGTAGTGAAGGACTGCCTGGTGTCTTCAATTAATTTCCTCACTTCTCCACCTTCATTTTCTATAGCAGCTAATAGTGCAGATAGCGAAGGCTGAGCTGCAGTGTCCATGCCACTCATTGTAAGGAATCAAGTTCAAATAAAATAAGAACTTGATAAAATAAAATAGGTACACACCTTACACATTTTGAAAAAAAAAAAAAGTTCCTCAAATGTTCTTCAGGCTCCTACTACACTTATTGATAGACTCTCTCAATTTGACGCGTGGGCGGCACGGTGGTGTGGTGGTTAGCACT
>NW_026080730.1:0-1670 GCF_006386435.1 Epinephelus moara | reverse complement strand
GTCTTTAAAAGGATCAACATGCACATCTACAGCTATTTGTTGGGCTTTGTTCTGGGCTGTAATGCACGTAAGGAATTTCTTTTTCTTTTTAAATTTGGTCCAATACTATTTGTTGCTACCTCTTTTCTTTTTCTTCTTCTTCTTCTTCTAATTATTATGACATATGTCTGATAACATTGTTACAAGTACAATAACAAAATTCCTGATGAGAGTTCCTATTTTATACACTTAGTTTTGTTTAGATTATGACTGTGTTACTTTTTTGTCTTTAACTGTATCTTGTCTGCATCAGGAGTGTTCAGTATAGAGATACCAGTTATTTGTAAACCAGTAATTACAGGGTATGTAAGAATCAGATATTTTATTCCTATCTTTATTCCTATGAAAGTTGCTCAGTGGACCATGAAGCCAAAAAAGCTTGATCACGGCAGTGTGAAATTACCTGGATCATTCGCATTGTGGGGCCAATACAGCAGGCACACTACAGACTTACGGCAGCCTAACAGCTAATTATCAGGGGCCAGGCAAATAACTTCTGGTTTAGTGCTCAGCTAACTTGAATGCAGACAAAATGATTAAATTGTGCAGCTCTGCTATAGACTTTAGAAATGTTATCAGACCGAATGGCTCAAATTCTGAGACCAAAACAAATAATTGTGTGAGGGCTGTGATGGCCTCTTTCACAATGTTAAGTCACATACAGCCGGGAAAGGATGTGTTGGTGTTTAAATCGGAAATCAGTGACTGAGAATTGGTATTTGACAACTGCAGAATGAAAGTGGGTTGAGTGATGCTAATGCTGAAGGCATTCTTCGGCGTCTATATACCACGACAATATTTGACGCTCAGAGCCAGTGGCTTAAGATAGTCACCACTGTCCCTAGTAACGGGTCCTAGTGCACGCTAGATACTAGTTATAAGGCACACACACACACACACACACACACACACACACACACACACACACACACACACACACACACAAACAACTGGCAGCTGTTTATACAGACTCCAAAGGAATCTAATTTAGGGAGCTTTACTATGTTTTCCTCCTTAATGTTTCTCTCTTGTCCTTTCTTACTGCTGCTATTATGTATGACAGGTGTAACTGCTTACTGGGCTTGTAGATGTGCTCATTTCATCAGTCCTGACAGATTTTGCACCAAAACTAGCTACTGTGTTGTGTCATCTTGTCACATGATTAAATAGAGACTTCACATTAGACAACATTAATAGACATGTTACCCAACAATCATCATTGCATACATATGACTTCAGTTAATTGAATAGTTAATACAGTATGTAGTCTATTCATGGTTTTAGTAGTTCATGCAGAATAAGTATATAATGATGATATAGATAGCTACTGACAATTTTACCAAAGAAAAGAAAAAAATTGAAAAGAAAAAATCATGTTGGAGATGGGTTTGCATTTTTTTTAGGTCATGCAGTATAACCTTCTTCTTTGAACATGTGTACTTCCTAGTTGGCAATCTGAATACTTTCTAGTTTGCTAAAAAACCTTCCGGGGTAACCTATTTGTCGCTGTTCGCGTGTAGGAATTTTAAGTGTGTGACAGATCAAAAGCCATGATTGGCAGCCAGTGTGAGGGATGATAACATTTAAAGGAGCTACGTATATGTAAAAAATCTAAAGCAAACAGTCGTAAA
>NW_026080729.1:0-1728 GCF_006386435.1 Epinephelus moara | reverse complement strand
TTAACCCACAGCCCAACACAGTCACCATCTTGCGGTGAGGGCAGAGAGCAGACGCCACACTCCTCAATCTCCACAAAGTTGCGCACACACACAGCACGGCCGACGCCGCTTACAAGTTGCAGTTTTGTGCCAACAACCGGAGCACGCCAGACAGAGCCCTCTCCCGATAAACGCCAGGCAAATGTGAGCGCACGAGCGAAAGCAGGGCCAATTAAACAGGTGGCACCGCTGCGCAATCAGGCCCAGGTGACACTGATTGAGAGTGGAGGTGGAGCAGCACTCAACCTGCCACATTCCACCCCCCTTTTCTGTGTCGTCGCCCCGACGACAAACTACTAGTTAAGAAGTACACTAAAGCTAGGACCAAGGTCTAAACAGGACCGACTGAGCGTTTACCACAGGTTGCGCAGGTTGGAGTACCCCATTAGCCCTGATGGCAACAGGCTGGAGAAGACGATGAACATTGGAATGTTGACCGGCGGTGGAACGGCCAGTTCGACGCAAAGCTGACTGAGAGGGGCTGGTGTGACCACTAGAAGAAGCGGCCACCGAGTGGGAACGTTCCGGTTCCAAACTTGGGTCTGGGTCAGGCTGAGCATCTCCTGGGGTTGTCACAGCAAGCCCCGTAAAGCAGGGTGAAACTGGTGCCTCGGTGGCAAAGGGTGCAGAAGTTTCACGGGCCATCAGCCATAGCTCACCATCCTCAGACGAAGCAGAGGATCCTGTAAGCGCTGCTGAAGCGGGTGGAGACAGCGCCCTGGGAGGGTGAGCACCGGGCATAATCTGGGCCTTCAGCATGTCTCGGTGCACCTGCCGAGCCCTATGCAGCAGTATGTTTAAGTTCTACACAGACAAGGATTAGGAAGGATGTTGAGCAGCTTCCAGGTGTCTCCAAACAGACTTGAGCCACATGACCTGCTCTCCACCACAGAGACCTGAACAGAGGTCAGATGACACAAACACACAAGAGACTAAACTGAAGCACCCTGATAGGAGAAAGCAAGCAAACTCTCACAGAGGGAGACAAAGACTAACCCACAAGAAGGATAATGTTAGTAGGACAGAAAAAGCAGGATTTTAGTGAGTGAGTGTTGTGTGGGTGATAAAAGGTGGTCTTGGTGATTTCTTTAGTGTGCTGATCAAAACAGAGGGTGGGATCAAATGTAACACCAAGATTCTTAGATGTTGAACTGGTGTCTGTCTATTTACTGTAACAATTTGTGCCTTTTCTGCATCAGTTTATGGTGTAAATGCCTTTAATTTTGTCAGATGAATGTCCTGTGCTTCATGTTTTGATTTGAGGACACAGATGCAAGTGTTTAACATACTGAGGGGGACGTGTCCCCTGTGAAGTGTCCAAGTGCTTGTTTTGTTGTCCAACAGTATAGGAAAACTCCTCTCCCCGCACCTTTATGAAAAGCTATCTGGAAATGAGTCGTAGACATGACAAACACACACAGTGACAGTCAAGATAGCTTTTGTATGGAGATCGGGTGTGAGAAAATATCATTCTAGGTCATCAACACATTTGTCTGATTTGACAAGTTAATTGGGATTACACAATTCTTTGGAACAGTAGGCTCCTCCCTAGAGGCAGCGATTGCACAATGAGTCGCATCATCTGTTCTCTATATAAAGGCAGCTGATTTGTGGTAGAAACAACCCAATTCAGCCGATCAGGTGACTTCTTACTACCTATCATTCACTGTCAGCAGACACGTAAGTGTT
>NW_026080728.1:2157-2839 GCF_006386435.1 Epinephelus moara | reverse complement strand
GGAGAAGACGCGACTCTCTATTCAAGGGCTCTGGCAGGAGCTACATTTGAAGCACCATAGGTAAACTATAAAGCTACTGTATCTTCCACAGGAAGTTCTGACACATGTTTCAGAATAAAAGCCTATTTAGAAAATTCTCTAGCCGAGGTTATAAAGGGCTTTTAATTTGAAACAAGTGTTGAGTTTGAAATGACGGTGCGATATGTTAACTTTACAAAGACAACGGAGCGGATAAAAAGTAAATATATAAACACACAGAGGGATTAATAAATAACGGACCGTCTATAATGTACCGTAAAACTTGGTGTATAAGTTTTTTCCCTTTTTTTTCATCTAAAAAGTTGGGTGCGGGTTATAGACCGGTGCGACCTATCCACCTTATTTTTCACGGAAACACGGAGGCAAAACAGAACGCAGCCAGCTTCCGTTTTTTTGTGCGACACTTCCGGTCCAGCACTCTTACCACTGGGTAAATGGGAATCGCCTTGTTGTTTACCTTGCTGAGTTTAGCTATATATATGTATACTTGTTGTTTACCTTGCTGAGTTTAGCTATATATATGTATATATCACATTTTTCACGTCACTATATTACCGTTTAGACTAATCTGATGTTTGTGAAGTCTATAAACACAATGACTGAACAAACATTAGTATTTTCTCTGTGTGTAATTAATAACATG
>NW_026080728.1:0-1301 GCF_006386435.1 Epinephelus moara | reverse complement strand
CGGGATTTCATGCTTTAATACTTTCTGCAGATAGCAACAGCATGTTATTTAGGTCACAACACATATATACATACACAGTATTTATATACTGTATAAACATACTGTATAAACACAATATACACAATACAAAACATAGTATAGCATATTATGTATAGCACACCTTTGTGCACATATTCACTTTTCCACCAGCTGTGCTGCAAATACCCCCTGCTGCTCATCCTTCTGTATCTTTTTTCAAATTATCTTGACCACAGTCCTATTTTCATAGTTATAATACCAATACCAAAATTAATTTCAGTGTTTATGTAAATATTGAAAATTGTTTTTTTTTACTAATTTTGAGGGATCACAGCAGTCAGTGTAATAAGAATAAGAAGAACTTTATTAATCCCCAAAGGAAATTTCAAAGAAGTCTGTAAGATCATCTATTTAACAAAGAATTATTAATTATTAATTATTAAGAATTATTTCTGTCCGAACCCGAACCGACATTATTTAATGACCAAAGCACTGAGTTTGTGTCACACAGTGGTTACAGGCTATTTAACAGGCCGGGCGTGCGCCGTGGGTGCTCAGCTGCGGAGAGGGAGACCTCCATGTTTGAGACGGAGGCGGGAGGTCCGACGCTTCTAGCAAGAGGAGAGGGAGAAATAAAACAAAATAAGATAAATAGGAAAAACCTGTCTCCCTCTTTTATTTTATTTTCAGCGTTTAATCAAGGCGGAGGCGGGCGGCTGGAGGTCCGAGACTTCCAGCGAGGGGAGAGGTAGAAACAAACAGCCAGTGTGTGTCTGTGTGTGTTATGTTCAGGTGTTGTCACGTAAATAACAGTGCCCAAGCAATAAACAGGACAGACAATAGGATTTTATTTTTTATTTTTTTACACTACGTTTTCACTGAAAGCTGACCGAATCCGACGCGAGCCCGAATACAATTTATAGCTACATTTTTGACCAAACCCAGCCGACCCGTCGGGTAACATCGGGCTCAGATCACCACACTCTAGTGTGTGTATCTGTCCCCTATTGGGGCCTATCTGAATTTCTGTCTTTGAGAGATATTATTTTGTAATATAACTGAATTTTCTATCCATACATATACATTTTAAATATATTAAAATTATAAGGCATCTTTGAGTAAACTGCGAGTATCATTTAAGTAGGCTATGTCGTGGCCGGCCGAGTGTCCTCTTTTTTGGAAATCAAAATATGGTCACCCTACGCTACGTAGTAATTTAAACTCATTCGTTTTTGGGATTTGAGTAAAAATGTATAGTTACAGCCCACACTGTAATAAGGTAC
>NW_026080727.1:1854-2000 GCF_006386435.1 Epinephelus moara | reverse complement strand
TATCCACCTTATTTTTCACGGAAACACGGAGGCAAAACAGAACGCAGCCAGCTTCCGTTTTTTTGTGCGACACTTCCGGTCCAGCACTCTTGACCACTGTAAATGGGAATCGCCTTGTTGTTTACCTTGTTGAGTTTAGCTATATA
>NW_026080727.1:0-1560 GCF_006386435.1 Epinephelus moara | reverse complement strand
CGATTTATTCGCGTTTAGAGGGAATAAATTTCCGTTATAACGGAAACGTGGACACAGTTATCTATATAAAATACACAGACTAACTAACTAACTAACTGATTGACTAACATAAACAACTGAAAATTGAAAAAAATTAGCTTGCACCGTTAGCTCCGGTAAGGGAAAGCATGAGGGAAAGCGGCTGACCGATAAAAAAACGGAAGTTGATCACTATTTACTTCCATGTTTGAAAATAAGGTGGATAGGCGCTGCCATAGACATATATACGTAGACACCGCATCGAGTGGGTTTGCCCGCTGCTGCGATACGTCAACGTCGCCGCCATATTGGATGTGGCAAGGCTGCGCTTTAAACTAATACAAGTGAATGGACTTAATTTCATGAAGCGCCTTTCTACAAAGAAATTTACGTTAATGCCTNAAAAAAAAAACATATATACGTAGACGCCGCATCGAGTGGGTTTGCCCGCTGCTGCGATACGTCAACGTCGCTGCCATATTGGATGTGGCAAGGCTGTGCTGTAAAGTAATACAAGTGAATGGACTTAATTTCATAAAGCGCCTTTCTACAAAGAAATGTACATTAATGCCTCTCGTTTATTCATTCACACACACATTAATATACTTGGGAAACAGTAAGGCACCAAAAACAATGTATTTGATCTTCTCAGATGGCTAAGATAAGAACTTTATTGATCCCACGCAGGAGCAATTCACCTTACATCAGCTATAGAGAACAAATATATGTGTGTGTGTGTGTGTATACAAATATATATATATATGTATATATGTGTGTGTGTGTATGTATATATATATATATATATATATATATATGTGTGTGTGTGTGTGTGTGTGTGTGTGTGTGTGTCTGTGTATAGTACAGTAGGCCTACAATAAAAATACAAGACACAGTAAAAGGACAGACAGATACAAAAATAGCAAATATTTGCATATAAACTAAAACTCCAATGGTTCCAAAGCCTTGAGGTGAACCTAACCGTACTAATGGCAGGATTTGCAAGCGCTGAAATTAAGCTGTTTGGTGACTCAGATATCCTACACAATTACACTTTTTGGGGCTTCTGAGGCTTGCACTTCCCTTCCTTCAGAACAGTACTCCATGCTGGGGAGAGGAGTTAGGGGCACGCCGTCACCCCAGTGACTGCCGAGCAGGCTCCGACGACCCCAGCGCTTCCCTCTCCTGCGATCCCGACGCAGCAGCACCAGCCCCACGGGCCCGGCCGGGCGATCCATGGCAATAGCACCTCTCCAAGTCCGTCATCCGGCGATCCAGAGTCGCAGCCGTTCCCTGGTCTTCGATCACGCTTGCCTGTGTTTCCAATCTCTCTCTCAGAGTGGAAACTTCCTGGCTATATATATAAATATATAAATATATATGTATAGGCTACTGTGCATTGTTTTTCGGCACTACCTTGTTCTCTATAGCTGATGTAAGGTGAATTGCTCCTGTGTGGGATCACTAAAGTTCTTATCTTAAACATCTGAGAAGATCAAATACATTGTTTTTGGTGCCTAACTGTTTCCCAAGTATATTAGTGCA
>NW_026080726.1:4237-14251 GCF_006386435.1 Epinephelus moara | reverse complement strand
TCACCAGAGCAGTACAGAGACGCTGTCACAGAAAAACCGGAAATGACACAACTCGCTTACCGCAATACGTCAGCACGTCAGCCTGTGTCCATGACATACGACAGTGTATACTTTAGTGTGAGTAGTGTCATATCTGCACATTACAGCTCAGCCTGTCTTTTCCTTATGCTTGAGTTCATCACATCATCAGTACTCTGTTCTGTTTCAGACCTGTCAGACCTGAGGGTGGAGAGTCACGTCAGACTTCAGACCGCTGCAGGAGGCGGGACCTGAGCTGCAGGAGGTCCTGAGGAAGGCAGGAAACAGGTATCACATCTTCAGCAACCTCAAACTCAACGATCGTGGACAGGTCCTGGATCTGCTGGAGAAGGTGGAGGAGATGGTTGGTGCCAACGGAGGAGAGTTTTACTCCAACTACACCTACCAGGAGGTGGTGACGATGCTGCGTCAGAGAGAGGCCAAGCTCAGAGAGTTCTACAAGAAGAAAGTGGAGGAAGAAATCAAACGTGTGGAGTCAAAGTACGAGAAGAAGCTGAGTGAAGCTCAACAGAAGCGTCAGAAGGTGGAGGAGAGGCTGCAGGCTGAGCTGCAGGAGGTGAAGCGCTACTATCGGGTTTTAGAGAGCGGAGTCCGTCAGGTCGTGGAGCAGATGGTGCCGACTGACTCCTTCAGTGAAGTTCTCTCCCAGTTTAATGAGACTCAGAGGCTAAAATTCACTTCTTAACCCTATGGGCCCGAACAACGCATAGTGCGTCCAAATTCACACCTGTTCTTCTCTCTGGATTTTCTCTGCGACCGTTCGTCATAGCAAGAAGCCACACATATCACGTAAAAAAGCGGAACCGCCTCTGACCAGAGAACAGAGAAGTAAGTCAAGATCATGTCGACAAGAAAACGTACAGAATTTTTTTTTACTGCAAAGTGGCAAATATTATCTTGGAGGACATCAGTGCACTTGGGTGACTATTTTTCTATGATCTTAGATGTAAATATTGCATGTTTCCTTCAGATAAANCTTTATAATGACTGTGATATGAGCTTAAAAGTAAAGGCAGGAAAAATACCCCAAAAACGCCTAGGGCCCATAGGGTTAAAGCTGCTGATTAGAACATCACGCCCACAAGCTATCCTGGTGTGTGCAGCACGTATGGTCAGGTGACCAGCCGGCGTGCAGCAGTGACCAACACAGACGCTGAAGAAGAGCATGAGCTCGACCATGAACAGGCTGAGTTGGTGGCAAAAAAAACGCAACGTCTATTACATCACGATACTTTGGATTCAGGTACGGCGACGTTGAACAGAAAGACGTGCTGTGTAAAAGTTTAAAAGTTAAAGTCGCCACGTCAACACGACCAATCTATATCAGCACTTGAGACAGCACAGAGAGAAGTAGGAAGCATGCATGCATGGGGCGTCAGTAGTAGTGGATAGTGCCGGCGCCCCATGTACAATGGCAATGCTTCGCCGCAGCAGTCGCAGGTTCGACTCCGGCTTGCAGCTATTTGCTGCATGTCACCCCCCGCTCTCTCTCTCTCCCCCATTTCACTCTATCATGTACATTAAAGGCAAAAAGCCCGAAAAAATAATCTTTAAAAAAACAAAAAAAGGATGCATGTGAGAGAAAGACAAGTCGTGTAACGTTAAAGACAAAGAGACAACTGAAAGACACCAGAGCCTCATAAACAACATCCAAGCACAGTTACACAAACATGTGTAAGTGTCACGGGGAAATCATAGACTCCATAACAAACTATATAACAAATGAAAAATTGAGCAACTTTGCTCGCTCCGCTGTGTGTACAGTGTCGTGCTGCGCTGCTGTGTGAGCAGTGTGTTTGACTGTGCTCAGTCTGTTGATGGTCATTAACACACTGTCTGTCCATAACAGTAACTCTGTCAGCTCAGTGCCCCCTGATATAATGTAGGGAAACACTGAATCAAGCAACAAGACTCATGATACCATTTATGTATTATATTGTGATCGCAATCGCAAATCGCGATATTGTCCACTCAAATCGCAGTCGCACATTTTTCTCAAATCGTGCAGCACTACTGCTGATGCTTTCACTGTCCAACTTTGATCAAGTTCTCTGGGATTCAACAGGAGACATTACATTTGGACTTTGGAAATATATCTTGGTTCTTTTGTATTCATGTGATGAACTGTGTACAGAATTAAAATCAGCAGGGATTTTAATACAGAATAAAAGAATAACATTTCTGTAAAAAAAAAAAATGAGCTCAGTAAATTTTACCATGACGTGTTATTTGAGGAGAACTTTCATATTCCACTTAATAATGATCGTAAATTTAAATTTTCAACTCTAGAGATATAAACTTAAAAGCTGCAAACATGTCTGATTGTGATTGTGATTGCTATTCTAAGTACTTTTCCATCATAATCGCTGTGATTTAAACATATCATATATCTATATATATCTTTTTTAATTTTGTGGTGTTGTAACAAAATAAAACCTGTTGTAACTTTTTTCAAAAGAAATAAAAGTGTCCTCCCATGAATATAAACCAGTACCTGTGTTTCTCCAGTAGTATCTGTACCTCAGCTGCAACAGGCCTTTATTTTTTAATTCACACCGTTTGAGAAGTAAATTTGGTTTCACTCTTTCTGATCTGCCTCTTTGCCTTGGAACAGTTTTGTTAGAAGTTAAGTAATAATTAGATTTATCTTTTCTCAGTGAGGTGGTGCATTTATTTCTTAGCTGTCTGAAGGTAAACCAGTGGGAGGGGACCCCAGAGTGTCTAGCCAGGGACCAGGCTTTGTTCTTACTGCAGTGGATTTGATAGTTCAGAGGTGGACCCAGGGCCTCATCTGATCTTTTATTATTAACTTCTTGGTTGAAGCATGTCTCTACCTTTCTTTGCATTGTGCTGTTGAGATGAAGATTTCCTGTATCATTTCAAAGTAAAAGCCCTGAGGCATCTCAGGGACAAAATTCCTTGAGTTCCTAACAAGGCTTTTATTGTGAAACATTTGCCGGAACAAGTTGTTATAAATTCAATGACTTGCACAGCTCTCATTTGGTACTTCAAATGTAAGTACTGCCATCTTGTGGCATGTGTATGGTACTACAAATTAATTTTGTGTGGGACATTACAGTTTTTCTCGATTGGTTTGGCTCATTTCTTGAAACAGAAATTACATTCTCAAAGCTTTAAGTGCATTTGGCAAAATAGTCCAATGGTTCAGCACAACACCATGGCTCACCTGCAAAAGGACATATCTCTCCCAAAACAGTTAACTCATGCTTCAAACTAAGTCCCTTTCTCATATAAATAGTCAAGGCCCCCAAACACAAGTTTTCTTCTCAATTGCTTTGGCTCATTTCTTGAAACAGAAATGACATTCTCCAAGCTCTACATGCATTTGCCAAAATAGCCTGGATGGTTCAGCACAACACCATGGCTCACCTGCAAAAGGTCATATCTCTCCCAAAACAGTTAACTCATGTGTCAAAACTAAGCCATTTTCTCATATAAATAGTCAATGGCCCCAAAATGCAAAGTCTCTTTGGCATTGTGTAAGCACTGTTGGTCAAAATGTTTAGATGTTTTGTCACTATGGCAGTGGACCATGGAAATATCACTTATGTCACATTTCAATCTTGGTCCAGACCATTCACTGACAATGAATGGTTACTGTAATTGATGCCTTTTGTCTAGCTACCAGAAATCAAACTGTATCAAACTGAAAAAAATGATGGACCTACACTGTCATGGAAATTGTTACTGTATTTTTATTCACAAACATAAAGTAACTGCCAAACATCACAGTAAAAAGAAAATGTATACAGCAAAATATACTGTACTGTAAACACATCAACACAAAAAAAGGAAAATTATATGCAATATCGTTCACACCAGTAACTCCACCTCAATGGTCGTCCTCCTCATCCTCACTCTCGTGGTCGTCCTCTCTCTGCTGTCTGTCTGGCCACAGATTTTCATCCACATCACACCTGATATTCTCCCTTGCGATGCAACGGGGGAAGAATCTACGTGCATGCCGCAACCATCCCCTGCACTGATCTGCTGTGACATTGTCACAGCAAGCATCCATTGCTTCAAGCAGGGACCTCTGGTTCTGAGCCCGATGCTCATACACCCCCCACCTCCAAGCAGAGAAAAATTCCTCAATTGGATTGAGAAATGGGGAGTAAGGTGGTAGGAGCACCATTAGCAGTCTTGGGTGGGCAGTGAACCAGGCCCTGATGAGCGGGCCGCGGTGGAAGCTGACATTGTCCCACACAACTACAAACTTTGACAAGTGAGGCCCTACCAAACCTCTCTCATTTTCTGGGATGAGATCTGAATAAAGGTGATCCAAAAAGAACAGGAGCTTTTGGGTATTGTATGGGCCAAGTGTGGGAATGTGGGTGGCCACACCATTTTCAGAAATGGCAGCACACATTGTTATATTGCCCCCACGCTGGCCTGGGACATCCACCGTGGCCCGGTGGCCAATAATATTCCGGCCACGTCTTCTTCCTTTGGCCAGGTTGAAGCCGGCTTCATCCACGAAAACAAGGGTGTGAGGAGTCTCATTCCCCTCCAATGCCATTATTCTCTACAATACAGTACAACAAAATATCAAATCAGTTATACGGTAGAATCATACCATAACAGCAAATTACATAGGAATGTTTTGTGTTCTCCACCAAAAGTTCAATATAGTGGCCTCTGTGCTTTACTGTAAACAGGTTATAATGATAGATAACCAGTAACACACCACTGACTTACATTTACATACTGGAACCGCAGCTCTTTCACTCTATCAGAGTTTCTCTCAAATGGTACCCTGTAGAGCTGTTTCATGCTCATCTCATGCTTCTTCAATACCCTGTCTATTGTTGATATGCTGATAGTGTTGATGTTCTGGAATGTTAGATTGTCCTGTATTATGGTATTACGGATCTCTCTTAGTGTGATGGCATTATTTGCCATCACTATATTGCAGATCTCCTGTTCTTGTTCTCGGCTGAGTAGTGTTCTTCTGCCACCAGTACGAGGTTGTCGTCCAATCCTAGACATAGAATTCACAAATAGACAATATTACCATTTGTATTGTGATGCACTGTCCTGTCCTGTAGACCTACTGTATGCCTTATGAATTTCTCACAGAATGAGTTACCAATTGTACTGTTGTTTTACTGTTACGTAATGTACTGAAATTCTACTGTAATGCATTGCTGTACAGTAATTGGAATACTATTGTAAACTGTACTATCAATACAGTAATTCCATTGTTGAATGAGTACATAGGCCTACCTGTTTTCCCTGCGGAAGGTTTGGATGATAGAAGACACTGTAGATCTGGGCACATTCGGCTGAACTCGACGACCTGCCTCTGCCATTGTGAGGCCATGATTGATCACATGGTCAACAAGTGTAGCCCGAATTTCATCTGGAACGGCATGGTGTCTTCGTGCCCCTCGCCCTCTTCCACCTACTCCACCACCACGCACCCTTACTCCTCCTCCTCTTCCTCTTCTTCTTCCTCTTCCTCGAGCAGGCAGTTGGTCATTGTTTACCTGGCCAGGTGCCTCCATGTTCAGAAATTGTATTGATTCTGGTCAAGCTCTATATGTATGTTTGGCAAAAATCATACTCATGGATAGCACCTGTCAGGTAACTAAACATACCATTTGATTGGTCATCTGAGATGTGTTACACACCCCCTTTATTAGTCAATTTCTAGATTCACCAGAGTCAATTTATCAATCAGCAAAAGATATTCATATCATGTAATGTGATGTTACACATGGTATTATGTTCCTGACTAATTTTGACAGTTGAATGAACTCTTGTGCATGTGATGGCTGACACAATGAAATAATGCTGACATGTTTTGGAGAGTAAAACCATTTGACTGACAATCAACAGTTAGTTTAGATCAGCAAGATATATACAATTGGTAATTGTGCTAACTGTAGGCAACTGTAATCAATCATTTGCAAAGTGTGCTAAGACATTTGCAATTTGTTGAAAGGAATGAGAATTTGAAATCTGTTGTGAAGAAGTGCCCAGTGGTTTGGAGGGTTGTCCATGTTGTTTTGAGAATGTAATTTCTGTTTCAAGAAATGAGCCAAACCAATTGAGAAAAACTGTAACACACTCACAGTGACTGAGACAGTAACACTTCAAATGATCCAGAAGAACAAAGTGTTGAAAATAATGTGATGATAATGTTGAATTTATTAAATCACAGTGGTGGACATGTACATTATACTCAGTTCATAAACACATTATGTCCAGACCCTGCACTTTTTATCACTTGTTATGACAGTGTCGAGTGGAAGCAACTCCCTGATGAAAAAAAAAACAGTTTAAATAAAAGTACAAAGATAAAATAACAGAATCATATAAAGGCTCCCTACATAAGTTCACTTTATATTTATTTATCAAAAATAATAATAATAGTTGAAAAATGAACACCGGACGACAGTGGACGATGAACTAACGGTGAGCTGAGGTGAAAACAAGCTGATCTCTGATTGGTCATCACACGTAGACATCTTCTACATCCTCAGACATCTGCTCTGTGATTGGTGTTTCCATGGAAACAACAGGATGACATGGAACTGTAGAGAGGAGAACAAGTTAAGCGGCCTTCACATGATAAGAACAAAGTTCTAATAATTTCAACTCTGAGCGCAGCGCTCAGGCGGAAACTCCGAGTGGTGTGCGACGCTAAGGGTAGCGGTGCCGCTTTGTCAGGTGTTGCCGCCCTCTCCATAGACAAACAATGGGACAGCCAGCGCAAAGCGGTTTTACAGCTGATCATGTGTAGAGGCCTTTAGCATCTGTTAGCTTCTGTGTGTGTGTGTGTGTGTGTTACCATAATGAGACTCCTGCTTCTCCTCTATAGCTTTCCCCTTGTTGCCATGGTGACCGTGCATTGTCACATAAACATTTTCCTCCAATGGACCTGAAACACCACAGCAGATTATAATCTGTCATTTCTATTGTTATCAACAGATTATAATGTGTCATTTTTATCGTAAACAGATTATAATGTGTCTTTTTTGTCGTCAGCAGATTATAATCTGTCATTTTTATCGTAAACAGATTATAATGTGTCATTTTTGTCGTCAGAAGATTATAATCTGTCATTTTTATTATTATCAATAGATTATAATGTGTCATTTCTATTGTTATCAACAGATTATAATCTGTCATTTTTATCGTAAACAGATTATAATGTGTCATTTTTATCGTAAACAGATTATAATGTGTCATTTCTATTGTTATCAACAGATTATAATCTGTCATTTTTATTATTATCAACAGATTATAATCTGTCATTTCTATTGTTATCAACAGATTATAATCTGTAACTGAATCAATATCAGTTAATTAATGTCAGCAGGATATAAACTTATTAACTTTTCGAACAATGAATCTTTTAAGATTTTAAAGACGCAGGTTTCTGTGTCTCTGATTGGCTGATGTACCTGTGGGGTTTGTCCTCTGGCTCCTCTTCCTCCTCCTGAGGATGAAGAAGATGATGAAGAGCAGCAGCAACAGGAGGATGCAGCAGACCAACACAGACACCACCACACTGCTGCTGCTGCTGCTGCTGCTGCTGTTGCTGTGGTCTGGGGACGGACAGACAGACGGACAGAGAGACAGGTTAAAAATAGTAAAAATATATGTGTGTCACAGAGGGGACTATGGGGACGGAGGGGACATGGGGACAGTCGGGACAGAGTGGACAGAGAGGGGCAGTGAGGACAGAGGGCACTATGGGGACAGAGGGGACAGTAGGGACAGGGAGCACTATGGGGACAGTAGGGACAAAGGGGACAGAGGGGACAGTAGGAACAGAGGGAACTATGGGGACAGTAGGGACAGGGGGAACAGAGGGGACAGTGGGGACTATGGGGACAGTAGGGACTATGGGGACAGTAGGGACAGGGAGCACTATAGGGACAGTAGGGACAAAGGGGACAAAGGGGACAGAGGGAACAGAGGGGACAGTGGGGACTATGGGGACAGTAGGGACAGAGGGAACAGTGGGGACTATGGGGACAGTAGGGACAGAGGGAACAGAGGGGATCATGGGGACAGTAGGGACAGAGGGGACTATGGAGACAGTAGGGACAGAGGGGACTATGGGTACAGAGGGGACAGTAGGGACAGTAGGAACAGAGGGGACTATGGGGACAGTAGGGACAGAGGGGACATGGGGGACTATAGGGACAGTGGGGACAGAGGGAACAGAGGGGACAGTAGAAACAGAGGGAACTATGGGGACAGTAGGGACAGGGGGAACAGATGGGGACAGTGGGGACTATGGGGACAGTAGGGACAGAGGGAAAAGAGGGGACAGTGGGGACTATGGGGACAGTAGGGACTATGTGGACAGGGGGGACTATGGGGACAATTGGGACAGAGGGGACTATGGTGACAGTAGGGACAGAGGGAACTATGGGGACAGAGGGGACTATGGAGACAGTAGGGACAGAGGGGACTATGGGGATAGTGGGGACAGAGGGGACAGTAGGAACAGTAGGAACAGAGGGGACAGTAGGGACAGTAGAGACAGAGGGGACATGGGGACAGTAGGGACAGAGGGGACTATGGGGACAGAGGGGACAGAGGGGACATGGTGGTCCTCACCCTCCACAGTGAGCAGGAAGTCCTTCCTCAGCAGTCGCGTCCCGTCCTGGTCAAACACCTCCAGGCTGTAGCTCCCTGAGTCGTCGCTCTGAACGCGGCTGAAGCTCAGCGAGCCGTCGCTCAGCAGCTCGCAGCGCCCGTGATGACACGTGGTCACGTTGTTCTTCAGTGACATCACCAGGCGGGGGTGGGTCCACCTGATGTCCTGTCTGTTCCTCGCCGCCTGCAGGGGTGGCGTCAGCAGGACGGCGCCGCCGCTGCGTGCTGTGACGATCTCTGCAGAGGCCGCTGGGGTCAAAGGTCACACACACACACACACACACACACACACCTAATTATCACATGACGGCTCTGACAGTCTGTTACCATGGAAACAACCCATGACTCTATGAGACTCTGACCATCACTCTTCATCATCATCGTCGTCATCAGGATCAGTAACCAGAGAAGAACCAACATGGCTGCTGTCGTCTCTGCTGGCTCCGCCCCCTCAGCTGTCAGTCACTGTGAGGAGGAAACGCACACTTTCAGTGGTGTGTGTGTGTGTGTGTGTGTGTGTGTCTGCTCTCACTTAAATATTTAAAACAATAATCAGCTGTAACAGACGAATGAGTACTTTAAATACTCTAATTACATTCAGCTGATAATACTCGGATACTTTTACTGTAACTGTATTTTTAAATGTTTATATTTCTACTTTCATTGAAGTAAAAACTGAAAGTATTTTTTGCAGCACAGCTCGATATAATTACATTAATTATTGATCAGCTGATTCACTGATGATCAGTTATTGATTATTAATACTGCCACAGTCTTATTGATTAATTTCATCTGGAAGGAAGCAGAAGGGACTGAGTGGACGTCCCCACAGTGTCTCACAGCAGGAGGACGTCCCCACAGTGTCTCAGGACAGAGGACAGTGTCAGAGCTCAGAGCGGTCCAGAGCGTGAAGTTAATCTGTGTATCAATATATGATCAATATATGATCAATATATGATCAAATATGAATGTAAATGTGAGTTTGTTCCTACCTGTCTGAGTGAAGACGAACGGTGACAGTCTGACTGTAAGACACGGAAATGAAACAACACCCCCCCCCCACCCCCCCCACCCCCCCGACCACACTGTGTCTCAGTCTGTTCATGTGACACTGAAATAGAAGAGAAACACACACTCTGACACACAGACTGAACATCACACACTCTGACACACAGACTGAACCTCACACACTCTGACACACAAACTGAACCTCACACACTCTGAGACACAGACTGAACCTCACACACTCTGACACACAGACTGAACCTCACACACTCTGAGACACAGACTGAACCTCACACACTCTGACACACAGACTGAACCTCACACACTCTG
>NW_026080726.1:1944-3768 GCF_006386435.1 Epinephelus moara | reverse complement strand
GGGTTCCTCCTGGTGCAGAGGGCCCTGGGTTCCTCCTGGTGCAGAGGGCCCTGGGTTCCTCCTGGTGCAGTGGGCCCTGGGTTCCTCCTGGTGCAGAGGGCCCTGGGTTCCTCCTGGTGCAGAGGGCCCTGGGTTCCTCCTGGTGCAGTGGGCCCTGAGTTCCTCCTGGTGCAGAGGGCCCTGGTTCCTCCTGGTGCAGAGGGCCCTGGGTTCCTCCTGGTGCAGAGGGCCCTGGGTTCCTCCTGGTGCAGAGGGCCCTGGGTTCCTCCTGGTGCAGTGGGCCCTGAGTTCCTCCTGGTGCAGAGGTCCCTGGGTTCCTCCTGGTGCAGTGGGCCCTGGGTTCCTCCTGGTGCAGAGGGCCCTGGGTTCCTCCTGGTGCAGAGGACCCTGATGAACGGATGTGATAAAGTCACACACGTTGGATCAGCCTGTGATTTACATGTTTGATGATGATTTTGAATCCAGCCCTCAGTGAGTCGTATTTTTAGCTGCATTCATTAAAATCTGAATAAAACTTCCCTCCACGTCTTTGACACGTCTTTGACACTTCTTGTTTCTGCAGCTTGGCTGCATTCAGCTGAACAAACAGCTGAACTCTCTCAGACACTTATCATGATGAAAACATGAGGTCACATGTTGTTCAACCCAGAAACCACAGCAGGGGTCACATTTCACCATCACCTGACTGACACACCCACTTACACACCTGTCCCCATATGTGCTCTGCCTGGCCCCGCCCACCTCCTCACCTGTATCTCATTCATTCTTATTAGATCCAGCTCTACTGACACAGCCCAGTGTCTCTGCCTCAGATCACTGTGTCACTGCTGCAGTGTGCTTCCCTGACAGCTCTCATCTGTCTGTCTGTCACCTGTCTGTCTGGATTGACTGTCTCACCTGGACTCTTGATATCTGTAAGTCCATTCTTTAGTTTCTCCACTGAACACCTGATCTCAGCTGCTGTCTGAATTACAGTAACAATGAGTTTAATAAAACGTCTGTGTAGACGGACCTGCACCTGGACCTGGACCTGGACCTGGACCTGGACCTGCACCTGGACCTGGACCTGCACCTGCACCTGCACCTGCACCTGGACCTGCACCTGCACCTGGACCTAGACCTGGACCTGGACCTGGACCTGCACCTGCACCTGCACCTGGACTTGCACCTGGACCTGCACCTGCACCTGCACCTGCACCTGCACCTGGACCTGGACCTGGACCTGGACCTGCACCTGCACCTGCACCTACACCTGGACCTGCACCTGCACCTGCACCTGGACTGCAGTCTGATAATGAAATCATCCTCAGTAATGAGATGATGATGGATGTTTTTCCTTCATTAACTGTGAGTCCTACTGTTGTCCAGCAGGTGGAGCTGCTGCTGCATGCTGTGACAGACCTCCACCCTGAGGTCTTCATACTTACATCTACTGTCAGTGCTACACCTACTGTTAGTGCTACATCTACTGTTAGTACTACATCTACTGTTAGTGCTACAACTACTGTTAGTGCTACATCTACTGTTAGTGCTACATCTACTGTCAGTGCTACACCTACTGTTAGTACTACATATACTGTTAGTGCTACATCTACTGTTAGTGCTACACCTTCTGTCAGTACTACATATACTGTTAGTGCTACAACTACTGTCAGTGCTACATAGACTGTTAGTGCTACATCTACTGTCAGTGCTACACCTTCTGTCAGTACTACATATACTGTTAGTGCTACATCTACTGTTAGTGCTACACCTGTCAGTACTACATCTACTGTTAGTGCTACAACTACTGTTAGTGCTACATCTACTGTTAGTGCTACATCT
>NW_026080726.1:0-1192 GCF_006386435.1 Epinephelus moara | reverse complement strand
CTACACCTACTGTTAGTGCTACACCTACTGTTAGTGCTACACCTACTGTCAGTGCTACATCTACTGTTAGTGCTACACCTACTGTCAGTGCTACATCTATTGTCAGTACTACACCTACTGTTAGTGCTACACCTACTGTTAGTGCTACATCTACTGTCAGTATTACACCAACTGTCAGTGCTACATCTACTGTCAGTGCTACATCTACTGTCAGTACTACACCTACTGTTAGTGCTACACCTACTCTTAGTGCTACATCTACTGTCAGTATTACACCGACTGTTAGTGCTACACCTACTGTCAATATTACATCTACTGTTAGTGCTACACCAACTGTCAGTATTACACCTACTGTCAGTGCTACACCTACTGTCAATATTACATCTACTGTTAGTGCTACATCTACTGTCAGTGCTACACCTACTGTCAATATTACATCTACTGTTAGTGCTACACCTACTGTCAGTGCTAAACCAACTGTCAGTATTACACCTACTGTCATTGCTACACCTACTGTCAGTGCTACACCAACTGTTAGCGCTACATCCACTGTTAGTGCAACACCTACTCTCAGTGCTACATCTACTGTTAGTGCTACATCTACTGTCAGTACTACACCTACTGTCAGTGCTACATCTACTGTCAGTGCTACACCTACTGTTAGTGCTACACCTACTGTCAGTGCTACACCTACTGTTAGTGCTACACCTACTGTCAGTGCTACACCTACTGTTAGTGCTACACCTACTGTCAGTATTACACCTACTGTTAGTGCTACACCAACTGTCAGTATTACACCTACTGTCAGTGCTACACCTACTGTCAATATTACATCTACTGTTAGTGCTACACCAACTGTCAGTATTACACCTACTGTTAGTGCTACATCTACTGTCAGTGCTAAACCAACTGTCAGTATTACACCTACTGTCATTGCTACACTTAGTGTCAGTGCTACACCAACTGTTAGCGCTACATCTACTGTTAGTGCTACATCTACTGTTAGTGCTACATCTACTGTTAGTGCAACACCTACTGTCAGTGCTACATCTACTGTTAGTGCTACATCTACTGTCAGTACTACACCTACTGTCAGTGCTACACCTACTTTCAGTGCTACACCTACTGTCAGTGCTACACCAACTGTCAGTGCTACATCTACTGTTAGTGCTACACCTACTGTCAGTACTAC
>NW_026080725.1:0-6188 GCF_006386435.1 Epinephelus moara | reverse complement strand
GTGTTTGATAGCTTAAATGTAAATACATCTGTCCTAAGTTCTGCCAGTACTGCAGCTGATGGAAATCTAGATCTGTCTGATTTTAAACCTATTTCAGTTTTACAAGTTTGTAAAGCTCTGGGAGACATTGACCACAGAAAGTCTGCAGGTCCAAACAGTCTGGGTCCTTATCTCTTAAAGGTGGAGGCAGATATTATTGCCGAGCCCATCTCTCATATTTTTGATTTGAGTATTCTCTCCAACACCATACCTAAAATTTGGAAAGCTGCCTATGTTCTCCCGTAACTTAAAGGTGGAGACCCCTCAGAGCTGAACAATTACCATCCGATTTCCAAACTTTCAGTTTTGGCTATGATCCTTGAATCTCAGGTAGATTTACAGTTGAAACATTTTTTATTTGATATGAATATATTAAATGATTTCCAGTCTGGTTTTCGAACTGAGCTCAGCACCATTACTGCTGCCATGGCTGTGACAAATGATATTATTGGTGCCTTGGACAGAAAACAGCATTGTGCTGCTTGTTCGTGGATCTGTTGAAGGCATTTGATTCAGTGGACCACAGACTGCTCCTGAACAAGCTAAGGAATGCTGGTGTCTGTCCTCAGGCTGTACACTGGTTCCAAAATTATTTCACGGGTCATACTCAGTGTTTTTATGAAGAAGGACATAAATATGAATTTCTTTAGATAACTAAAGGTGTCCCCCAGGGTTCCATCTTGGGGCCCATTTTGTTCTCTTTTTTTTAATGATTTGGGTAAAGACATCCTAGCAAAAATACAATTATATGCAGATGACACTGTCATGTACACACATGCTTCCTCCATAGTGCAGGTGGTGCAGGAGCTTCAGACTGACTGTCAGTCATTACAAACTGTTCTGCTGAGTTTAACATTGATTTTAAATGTTTAGAAAGCAAAGTTCATGGTCTTCTCAATAGCTCGCTCACAGCCTCTTGAAGATTTTAGTATCTTGTCCTCTGACAGTAAATCCATTGAAAGACTGTTCTCATACTTGGATATATGGACAGATGATAAGCTTTCATTTAATGTACATACTGCTGCTCTAGTTAGGAAGCTTAAAGTGAAGGATGGTTTTTTATTTTAGAAATAAATCTTATTTTACTTTTAGTGCTGAGAAAAAACTTGTGGAAGCTACTTTTCTGTGATTGATTAAGGTAACATATTGTATAGGCATGCAGCCTCCTCCATTTTACACAGCCTTGATTCAGTGTACAGTGCATCTCTACCTTTTATTACAAAGTCTCTGACTCATCACTGCATTCTTTATGATTTGGTGGGTTGGATGTTATTGACCACTTGCAGACAACAGCACTGGTATATTTTTATCTAGAAAGCAATATTGGGCAAACTCCCAGTCGACCTCTGCACCCTTCTGTGTGTCAGCTCTGGTAGTTTCCAACTACGCTCCTCCAACTGGTTGCTTTTTAATGAAGCCCATGTTTTAACAGATCTGGGGAACATTTCCTACTCTGCACCACAGACATGGAACAATCTTCAAAAAGATCTTAAATTGGAAACATTTATATCCACTGATGAATTTAAGGACATCATAAAGAAAGTGGTGACAGAGACATGTGCTTGTTTTTTCTTTAGAGGCCACTGTGTTTTAATCATTGTTGTTTTGTGGATTTTTGTATTATATGTTGTATTTGTTGCATTTTAATGTGTTGTGATTGGCTGCTGCCTCAGCCAGGTCTCTCTTGTAAAAGAGATTTTCAATCTCAATGGGACTTCATGATAAAATAAAGGTTACATATCAAAAAAAAAAAAAATAGATTAAAGAAAATTTTAACCTCAAATTTTATACCCACACCACGAGTGGTATTCTTCACACCAGCACAGAACACAGCATGATTTAATATCACCTGGTTTACAGATTTTTAGGTGAAAGGTAAAGGATCTCCGTTCTAGACTCAGTCAGTTGTAGAAAGGTCTGGAACATCAGCATTTCACATGTAAGAAATTAGCACCAATAATGACTGGATTTTAATGGAATAATTACATATTGTCAGCAAAAGAGTGGAAGTGAGCCTTTCTACAAAAATAGAAGTAAATACAACAGATACAAGATGAGTGGACCCAGGATCAAACCCTGTGGTACACCATGAGAAATCGCAGCCTGAGAGAACAACAGAGAAACTTCTTTGATAAAGATCAGACCAAATCAAAACCTTAGTCTGTGATCACAACCTGTTTATGAAGTAAAGTGATTCAAAATGTATGATCCCTCATTTGTGGCGTAAAATAGGACAACAGTATAATGTGATGAGCGTGTTACTTGGGATATGGAATATTGTTCTCATAACAGTGTAAAAAAGAGTATTAACATTCTGAAAGTAGTTTCAAATTATGGCAGTTATAAATATCTGTGAGAGTTCATCATGAAAAGTTCTGACCTACAGAGCAGAATTTGAGCTCTGTTAGATGTCATAGGATTTACTGTCACACCTCATTATCATTTTGCTTTGTGTTGTATGAAACTTTCCTTCATTTTGTGTTTCATCTTCAGTGCTTTATTTCCAGTTGTTTTTCTCGACTGTATCGTCACAAACTGTTGAAGTCTAACAGTGTGTGACTCCCTCTAGTGGATGTTGTGGAGTATTGTGTTGTCTTTGCTCATAATGTTTTTGTACAGAGTTTTGGTGTTTCCTGTCACTGTGGGCTTCACAGCACAGTAGTACACAGCAGAGTCTGTCACTACAGCAGAGGAGATCTGCAGGTCCATTTGGGTTTTATCCTCACTCACTGTAACAGACAGTCCAGGAATTGGATTGCTTATTTTTGTTCCACCTCCTGAATGGGAGATGAGGAACTCTGGTGGTTTTCCTGGATATTGTCGATACCAGAAGAAATAATCATCCCCAGCTGCTTGTTTGGAGTATCTGTAGGACAGAGTAACAGTGCTGCCTTCTAAACTGTACTCTTCATTCTTGACTGGAGTGAGTTCTTCACAGCTGACACCTAAAGGAAGAGATAACTCTGTTATAACATGTTGTAAAAGTCATAATAAGTGAATGACATTCAGAAACGTTGACAGTGATCTTTTTGAAATGGAGAATGTAACATACCTGTTAGAATGTAAAGAAACAGCAGAGAAAAGACACAATACTGCAGTGACAGCATGTTGAATAAAGGTAATGTTGATGGTTTGTGTATTGAACTCTTTTGAATATACAAGTTTCTCTCTCTTCTATAGTTCAGTAACATCTTAGCTCCTCCCTGAGTCTCTCCGTCTCCTCTTAGATCTGTATTTTCACTTCTCTCACTTACACTTCCTCCTGGTTAAAAGACTGGTAGCAGCATTTTGCACCAGCTGGAGGTGGGAAGTTGTTTCTTTTTTTTCTTCTTCTGCTGAGTCTTTTATAAATTAATTTTAGAAAAGCTAGAACATCAGCACTTCACAAACCACCTGCCATAACTACTTTTATTTTAATGAAATATATAATCACATATTGTCAGCAAAACAGTGGAAATTAATCTTGAGTTTCGAAATAATTTGACCTAAAGACAACAGGTAAATATAAAATGAGAGGACCTAGGATTGAACCTAGTGGTACACCACAAGAAATCACAGCCTGACAGAACAACAGAGAAACTTATTTTATAAAGATCCGAAAAAAATCAAAACCTGAGTCAGTGATGACAACCTGTTTATGGAGATACTTGATTCATCTGTTTGATTAGTCAATAATGAAGTTAAATATTGTGACACTCTATGTCATATGATGATCAAGTTTTTGAAATATACCACTCAAATATGTTAGTTGTATTTTTGAAATGGTTTGAGATTTAGGTATTCATGAATATGTTCAAGAGTCACTGACAGGACATGGAGAGTGAGACTTCATTTCTTTGTATAGTTAAGAGGATTTGCTTTCAGACTGAACCATGAAGAAGTATTCCTCATACAACTATTAAGTAAATATCGAATACTAAAATATATAGAAAAATAATTATAAAATAATGGATATTAATTATTAAATATATCTAAAAACATTGAATATAACCTATGAATCGATATAGAATAGAAATTATAAAATGTAGCGAATGGAGTGAGAATCTAGAACCATTTACCAATTACGAAAACTATACTTTACATGAATTTTTGTTTGATGCTAGTTGTGGAATGTATGAATATGTATTGTATTGAATGCATCTAAAGAGTCACCAGGAATCTTTGTTGCTTGGTGCAGGATGTAGGAATATGTAGGCTACAGTATTGAATGTATCTAAACAGTCACCGGGATGACTATAATCTCAGTACGAGTGTCAAAAGTAGCATTGGTCTTATTTAGCAGTAATCTAAAGTATATTTTGTCATATAATTTTGCTTAGTTTCATTTCTTTTTATTTTCATTTTCTTGTTTTTTTCTTTTCTCTATTATGCTACCTCTTTATGTTTGTTTTTAATTTTTCTGTTGCAATGTATTGTATTTAATATCTCCGACCCCAGGAAGTATAGCTGCAGCTTTGCTGCAGCTAATGGGGATCCTAATAAACAAACAAACATGTAAACAATATCTCATAACATCACATTATCATCACAACCAATCTGTGGAGGCACTTAATTCAAAATGTGATCTTTTTACAGTGGCAAAGAGGGCAACAAGTGATTTATGGCCAGCATCAGTTGATTGTAACAAGTCTTTTAAAACCTTTAAAAAAAAGGTGCAGTTTAAGTGCTGTTTTTTTTCTAAAAACCAGACTTAATTTTTTTATTTTTTTTATTTTCATTAAAAGAAGTTAGCAGTTGATCTGTTACAATCCTTTCTAAACCCTTTGAGATCAGAGGACTTGAGAGACGGTCTTTTTAAAAGTGGTTGAACCAGGGCAGTCTTGTAAAATATAGGGTGAAACTGTGATAAAAACTTAGTTTAAAAATTTTACAGGGAGAATATCTAAAGGACAGGTTGAGGCTTTTCATCTTCATTCCCAGGTCAGCCAGAGAGGTTAAAGAAAAGGGAGCAAATGAACAGAGGGATACTGAGCATGGCTTCTTCACGATGACTGGGGAATCTGGAGGAGAGATTCAGTGTCTGATATTTAACCACACAAGGGAACTGGCAGTTGAAATTCACCTCTTGGCGTTTCCCTCTTTACACACACACCACACATATGGCAGTGGTAGTAAACCTAATGGATAGATAGAGCTGGGTGTCATCAACATAACAGTGGAAATGAATACCAGATTTTCTGAAGATATGGCCCAGAGGTAGAAGGCAGATAATAAATAAAAGAGGACCTAGGACAGAGCCCTGAGGAGCACCACTAGTAACTGGAAAAGAGCTGGATCTGAAATTTCTGATTTGAACAAAGTGAGTGCAGCCAGAAAGATATGATTTAAACCAGTTGTGGGCATTGCTGATCATACCATTGGTAGCTAGTATCTCTAGAAGGATGATAAATGAGATGGTTTCAAAGGCTTTAAAAGCCCAGAGTCAGCTGCCATGAAGACATTATTCGTGATTTTTACCAGAGCTGTGTCAGGAGCGAAAACCAGACTGAAATTGTTCACATTGTTGTGACTAAGGTGAGTGAGGACCTGAGCTGCAACTGATATTTGAACTGTTTTCAGGAGGAACAGTAAATTTGAAATTGGTAGAACATTATTCAAATTGTTAGGATCTGCACCAGGTTTCTTTAGTATTGGACTTATAGAGCAGGTGATTGAGCAAACCAGTTGATATTTTAGGAATGAAACAGCAGTGAAGAGAGATGACACCTTTGGTCTCTGCCTCTCAGATCTAACCTGACAACTTTTCTCATCTGTTGTTTGAGTCTCTCTTAAAGTTATGTAGTATTCAGCTCCCTCTAGTGGATGCTGTGGAGTATTGTGTTGTCTTTGTTCAGAATGTTTTTGTACAGAGTTGAGTTGTTTCCTGTCACTGTGGGCCGCAGAGCACAGTAGTACACAGCAGAGTCTGTCACTTTAGCTGAGTTGGCACAGTAGTACACAGCAGAGTCTGTCACTTTAGCTGAGTTGATCTCCAGATCAACACGTTTCTCTTTTTTGTTAATGTGAGCTGAGAAATCAGAATCAGTTGGATAAATCGATCCTCCCTCTGTGATGGAGAGGAGGAACTCTGGTCTGGATCTCTGGTACTGTCGGTACCACTGGATATTGTAGATATCACCCTCATATTTACAGGTCAGGTTGATGTTTGT
>NW_026080724.1:0-1282 GCF_006386435.1 Epinephelus moara | reverse complement strand
AATGGTCACGGAACTGAGGTTCTGGACCCTACTAATATAAAGGATCTTCAAATGCAGAGTTTAAGTTTTTGAGTGTGGCATGTCATGTTTGATTGATTGATTTATTTCGGTCATTAAAAAGCAACAGAAAAAAAAAATATCAGCAACAAAGTACAAGTAAACAAAACAAGGACTGACCGAAAAGGTGTAGGCTAAGTAAACAAAACAAGGACTGACCGAAAAGGTGTAGGCTGAAGCAAAGGCTTATAACGCCTACCCTGACTTTGCCATTGCTTACTGTGGCAGTGAATTAATTATTATGTGCAAAAGCTCGAGACACCTTGCATTTTGCATGTTGAGAAGCATGAGAGAGCTTGCAGACATGTTGCTGGTGGGTAAAGAGTGGCCAGCTTCATTTTTGGGCAATTTCAATAGTCACAGGTGCGTTCAGATTTTGGTGCAGTACCTCAGTCAAGCCAGCAGATGGGGTGCTTTCCCACCAACTTGTTTCCCTCATGAAAAACTGCTATAAAATTACTACACAAAACCTATTCGTGTAGTAGTGGCTGTGTAGTCACCTGTAGTAATTGTGTAGTAAATCTGTAGTTTATACACTACTCATGACACACCAGTAGAGTTTTGTAGTGAAACAGTAGTGTTTCCAGTAGTAACCAAGCAGAGTAGTGAAAGAGCTGTTAAAACACTACTGCTTCATTACACAGGCATTTAAATAGTGATTATGTAGAGATTTTACTACTTGCTTGTATAGTAAATGTGTAGTCACAACACTACAGCAACACTACATATTTTACATAGTGATCAAGTAAAGGTTTTTACTACTTGCTCATATAGTGAATATATAGTCACAACACTACAGCAACACTACTTATGACACACCAGTAGAGTTTTGTAGTAAAACAGTAGTGTTTCTAGTAGTAACCAAGCAGAGTAGTGAAGGAGCTGTTAAAACACTACTGCTTCATTACACAGGCATTTAAATAGTGATTATGTAGAGATTTTACTACTTGCTTGTATAGTAAATATGTAGTCACAACACTACAGCAACACTGCATATTTTAAATAGTGATCAATTAGATTTTAGTGCTTGAATATACATACTTGATGTGTATACACACAGTAGTTTTTCATGAGGCTCTGTGTGTATCTCAAGTATCATAGTGTTCAGAATAGACAATGAGAGTCTACTGTAAAATTGTTTTTTGTTTTTTATATATAGAAGCGAAGGTAATTTCTCAGGGATTTCATTTTGGGATATTCCACTGATCATTCATATACATTTACA
>NW_026080723.1:0-1345 GCF_006386435.1 Epinephelus moara | reverse complement strand
ATACCATAACCCCACCGCCCCCATGGGCCACTCGATCCACAACGTTGACATCAGCAAACCGCTCACCCACACGACGCCACACACGCTGTCTGCCATCTGCCCTGAACAGTGAAAACCGGGATTCATCCGTGAAGAGAACACCTCTCCAACGTGCCAGACGGCATCGAATGTGAGCATTTGCCCACTCAAGTCGGTTATGACAACGAACTGCAGTCAGGTCGAGACCCCGATGAGGACGACGAGCATGCAGATGAGCTTCCCTGAGATGGTTTCTGACAATTTGTGCAGAAGTTCTTTGGTTATGCAAACCGATTGTTGCAGCAGCTGTCCGGGTGGCTGGTCTCAGACGATCTTGGAGGTGAACATGCTGGATGTGGAGGTCCTGGGCTGGTGTGGTTACACGTGGTCTGCAGTTGTGAGGCCGGTTAGATGTACTGCCAAATTGTCTGAAACACCTTTGGAGATGCCTTACGGTAGAGAAATGAACATTCAATTCACGGGCAACAGCTCTGGTGAACATTCCTGCAGTCAGCATGCCCAGATTTGTGAACAATATTTGTGGGAAATGGTCTTTTGTGTATATAGAAAATGTTTTAGATCTTTGCGTTCAGCTCATGAAAATAGAAAATGTTTTAGATCTTTGCGTTCAGCTCATGAAAAATGGGAGCAAAAACAAAAGTGTTGCGCAGGGCTCGACAGTGCGAGCGTTTCACTTGCATTTGCGACTAAAAATAGGTGTGTGCGAACTGTAAAAAATATTTAGGGGCACATGTGCACATAAAAAAAATCAGCCGAAGCAGCCTATATTTTTGTCAATAAAAAAATNGTGTGACACGGTTATGGGCGGTTTTCCAAGCCACTGTCGGCACAATGAATATAAGTCCCACTGTCGGCAGCGCGGAAATAAGTCAAAGTGTGGAGGAGATGGACCAGGTTAAGCGGCGGATCTCCGGGGAAGCCTGTGCCGTTCTCCCCGTAGTTCAAATAATTTCAACTCTGAGCGCAGCGCTCGGGCGGAAAATCAGAGCGGTGCGCGACGCCAAGGGTCGCGGTGCCGCTTTGTCAGGCGTTGCTGCCCTCTCCATAGACAAACAATGGGACAGCCAGGGCAAAGCGATTTTACAGCTGATTATGTGTAGAGGCCTTTAGGGACCGTTCGCCACGGTACCGCTGCTGGGCAGGGTGGAAATAAAGCCCTTTTCACACAGAGCGTGCAAAGCGCAGACCTCCGCCGACGAAACCCATTCATTGTGTATGTGCTACCGCGGCGCAAGAGCGCACCCATTCATTGTGTATGTGCTACCGCGGCGCAAGAGCGCATCGCTCTGCCGCCGAGCCGTCTGCA
>NW_026080722.1:0-3498 GCF_006386435.1 Epinephelus moara | reverse complement strand
TCGAGAACATTTCTGCCTCTTTAATTTCAGAGATGAACCTTGAAATTATAACTTCAGAGGTGCTTTGGATCATCTCATTCTGGGATGAGGGTGAAAGGTAAGTCGCACATGAAGTTGGTTTATAATTTTGAAGGAAAGGGTCAAATTTCTCAAAAAGCTGCATGCATTCCATAAAATTCCCCTTATTGTCACTCTCTGGTGATTCATTGTGCCCTCTAAAAGCAATGCCTTGCTTCCCGAGAAAGGCTGTCACTGATGCTATGCGTTTAAGATACTCCCTGCGATCCAAAATGTCACTCATATGTGCGGCTTGTAGCTGCTCTGTGATGTCCCCATGGACCTGTGTGGATTTAAAGCTCTTCCACTGAATCATTGAGGCCTTATGCAGGTTGGATTTGTCATGCTCTCTAAAAGAGTCTAATGCTCTCTTCCAGTTAGTGTAACCTTTTGTGTTGAGTGTATCCTTTTGATCCCTTGTCTGTTTTGGTTTGCCATATATTCTACAAACGAAGCAGAACGCTGCATCGGCAGTTACTGAGTATTCCAGCCATTCAAACGCTGCATCGGCAGTTACTGAGTATTCCAGCCATTCAAATGTTTCAAACCAACTTGATTGAAATGCTCTTTTTTGCTTGCCAAACATGCTGGAAGGAAAGCAGTGATTTTTTATGCGCCTTGGTCCTGTGTCTGCGTTCCCCAAATCACTGACCTCAGTGTTATGGACTTCCTCACTGTTGTCTTCTTGGTCTCCTATCTTCNAAACCAACTTGATTGAAATGCTCTTTTTTGCTTGCCAAACATGCTGGAAGGAAAGCAGTGATTTTTTTATGCGCCTTGGTCCTGTGTCTGCGGTCCCCAAATCACTGACCTCAGTGTTATGGACTTCCTCACTGTTGTCTTCTTGGTCTCCTATCTTCCTTTTATCTTCCTTCTCTGTACTGTCATCTGTAAACAGAATATAAAATCAGATTCATTTTATCATAGCAGACGTTATCAAAAAGCAATCATATAAGGGAACTGGCCCTTGCAACAGGATTAGCATTTGCTTGTCTTTTTCCTTCCTTGCTAAAGTGGCACTCACTGGGCTCAATTATATTGTTTTAATTATGAAATACAAGAGATGGTAGTAAAGAGTTTAAATGTTGCAACAATATATGAGTAGCCTAATCAATAACAACATTGACAAATATCTACATGAATAACTGTGTACATGCAGGCAAAATGAGATAGAGGTGCTCGGCAGCGCTCGGCAGCCCTTCGGAAGTCCTCGGGAGTTTTATTGTGAAAGCTCAGCTTTCACAATAAAAAGAAAAAGGCCAACACTTCAACCCACACAGCAACGTTAGAAGGACATAACAACAGTTACGTAGTTGTGTGCGGTATCTTTGGTAACTTATGTGAGAAAAATATCACTGAATTTATGTGTGGGAAAAGTCGCCAGCCGTACCGAGCCTTCAGGGATTTTCAGCCCGCCTAAGAGCGTCTATCACCGGGGAGGACTGTCCCGCAGCTCCGCCGGCACGCCCCCCTAACACTACACGTTTCACATAATTTTGAAGGAATAAACAGAATTTAAATTATTCATTTACCTGTTTCTGGTAACGGCTCCCCGGAGACGTGAGCCTCAGCCGAGTCAGCCTCCTTGTTTTTGAAAAAACGTCTTATATCCATGATCTTTCGTGTTGTTGCTAAAACGTCTCCCTCCAGCGCGCCAACGGTTTAGATACCGGAAGAGCCTGGTGACGCGAGGCTATCAGCCAATAAAACACGGATGCTTCACGCAACCCCTCTCTCTGATTAACCAGTCTCGACGTCATCCTGTGTTGCATTCACTGAAAATGGAAAACTACAACTTCTTTAGTGGCTCGTTAATGTACAGTTATCATTATTTCTTCTGAAGTTGAATTATCCGGGGCTTAAGAAAAAACGTTCGGGGCTAAAGCCCCGGATGCCCAGGCCAGGCGACGCCACTGCGGGATGGGTATTGTTAGGATTTTATCCAGACTACTACTTTTATCAATAGTCCTTATCTGTTGTTTTTCATTTCTAAATAATTGCTTTTTAGAAAATATATTAATTTAAAAAGAAGAAATTCAGAACAGTATAACTCAATATTTTAAATAAAACTTAGTCCATATAGTATAGACCACATCTTTTAATCAAAATGTCTAGGCCTGTATTAATTTTGTACCTTGGACATGCCCACACTGGGGGAAAAAGGAGTCTTTGGATCTACATGATTAAAAGAAGTGACACACACAACACACACCACACACACCAGGGGCGTAAATCAGAATTCGCCTGACAGCCGTTGCCTCTCTTAAAAACGCTGCGACACTGGTAGTTTGTGTTGACAAGAAAAATAGTCCCCTTTCTCCTCTCCCCTTTTCTGCTCCCCTTCTTCCAGAAATTTTGAATTCAATAAATAATTTGTTCTATTTGAATGAATTGAACAGGTTTTTTTTCATTGTTAATTTAAAATCACCAGTGGCATTAAACGATAAGTGCATATAGATGGTTGATGACTCATTTGAAATTTGAATCCTTTATAAATTATCATACTCAAGGCCTGCCACATTGGTGCCCTGTCCCCCATCAACCCGCCATCCCTAAACCAGCGTGTAAAAGTTCATTTATACTTCTGCGTTGAATCAACACTGTAGCTATGGCGTAGGCTCCATGTCAACGTAGAGCCTACGCCATAACCTACGCCATAGCCTGACGTGCACCTCCCCAGAACTGTAACAGTAAAAGGGGATTTATGGTTGTGCATAGACCCTCTGCACGTAGCCTATGCACGTCGCCTATGCCGTTGTGAGCATCTTTACTTGTGCGGTGGCATGTCTGTGTGGCTCTGCAGTTACACCTCCAAAACACTAGTTAACAGCAGAGGTTTCTGTGAAGTGTTGTTAAGTTTAGTTGATTCAAAACACACCCAAAACACACATTAAACATGGCTTAATAGAGACAATTTGAAAAACAGGTACACAAATTGGCTTCACTACAACTCACAGCATTCACAGACAAACACTTGTGTTAATCCGGACACATTTTCCCCACAAATACAACATGCTAACGTTATTAGCACAAGCCTATGGCATTTTACATTGAATAAGTTAGCCTAGCAACTAGCAATCTTTGGGGTCATCCCTATTTTTCCTGGGTTCTATGTTTCCCGGGTTCTATGTTCCCCACTTACCACCCAAAAAGGTTCTATGTTTCCTGGGTTCTATGTTCCCCGCTCAACCAAGCATAGGACCTTTTTTGTGTAAGCGGGGAACATAGAACCTTTTTTGCAGGGTTAAGTGGGGAACATAGAACCTGGGAAACATAGATACGCTCCCCGATCTTTTCCTCCTCTCATATAAAACCATGGACAACGGCAACATTTAACAAAGGTAACGGCACAGCATACGACATCCCTCTGTCCTTATGACCCTCGCAGCGGATAAGGAAATCCCTCTTCGATTACAGACAGACGTGCAATAGATGTCGTAC
>NW_026080720.1:0-1154 GCF_006386435.1 Epinephelus moara | reverse complement strand
ACAGATAGGAAACCCCTCGGCTGACAGGATGTCCCACTCTCTCACTCCGCTACTTTGTTAATAGGATGTTCTAGGATGTTCTAGGATGCTGTATCAACTTCCTCATTCATTCCTCATTCGTTCCTCATTAGTTCCTTATTAGTTCCTCAGTAACTACTCTAATTTTGTGTACCTTAGTTCCTCAGTAACTACTCATTAGTTCCTCATTAGTTCCTCAGTAACTGTGGAGCTGGCTGCCAGGGCTGGGACTCTGGCTCATTAGGACATAGGAGCTGCAGCTGTAACTGGAACTGCAGCAAAGTTGTGGGACCCGTTTGCTTGTTTCGGTGGCTTCCCTGGGACCAGATAAGTTGGAGACATCTGCAGATGGAGGTTTGACACTGATGTTCCAAAAACAGTGAGAGATGTCTTGAAGCTGCCACTCTTGCCGTAGACTCATGCTGTTTTGAAGCAATGCTCCTGGAGGCCTGGGCACTGGCCACTTGGTAATACTGGGAACATTTAAATAACTACTTGCCAGATGATGGGCAGGAACAGCACCCTCTCTAGATTGGCCTCTGCTGCTATTGTCTGCTTCAGACTGCTTTTGCTGTGAATCCATGATGCATACAATTCGTCAAAGTGGATCCTCATTGTGGACAGAGCTCAACATGACAAGCAGCAGGGTAAATTGAAGCATGTACACCAACTGCCTGGTTGTTCTCATGTGTGGGAGCTTGCAAAGTGGCTTGCAGAGGAAGCAGCAACAGTAGGCAGGCTTAAGCAGTTTATATAAGGCGCCAGTCTATTGCACATCTGTCCGTCCTGGAAAAGGGATCCCTCCTCAGTTGCTCTTCCTGAGGTTTCTACCATTTTTTTCCCCTGTTGAGGGTTTTTTCGGGGGAGTTTTTCCTTATCCGCTGTGAGGGTTTTTTCGGGGGAGTTTTTCCTTATCCGCTGTGAGGGTCCTAAGGACAGAGGGATGTCGTATGCTGTTAAACCTTCTGAGGCAAATCGTGATTTCTGATATTGGGCTTTATAAATGCCTGATGTTAAATTCAGACAAAACTGAAGTTATTGTTCTTGGCCCCAAACAACTCAGAGACTCTTTATCTGATGACTTGAAGCTTGAAGCTTTAAAGCTTTGCTGGTTTAAATCTTATTTATCTGATTGT
>NW_026080719.1:0-1135 GCF_006386435.1 Epinephelus moara | reverse complement strand
TCATGAAAACAAGTCATAGTATAGCATGTCGTCCAAAATCATGAAAAAACGTCATAGCATAGCATGTCGTGCAAAATCATGAAAAAAAGTCATAGTATAGCATGTCGTTTAAAATCATGAAAAAAAGTCATCGTATAATATGTCGTGCAAAATCATGACAAAAAAGTCTTAGTATAGCATGTCGTTTAAAATCATGAAAAAAATCATAGTATAGCATGTCGTGCAAAATCATAAAAAAAAGTCATAGTATAATATGTCGTCTAAAATCATGAAAAAAAGTCATAGTATAGCATGGCGTGCAAAATCATGAAAAAAAGTCATAGTATAACATGTCGTTTAAAATCATGAAAAAAAGTCATAGTATAGCATGTCGTACAAAATCATGAAAAGAAGTCATAGTATACCATGACGTTTAAAATAATGACAAAACGTGATAGCATAGCATGTCGTTTAAAATCATGAAAAAAAGTCATACTATAGCATGTCGTGCAAAATCATGAAAAGAAGTCATAGTATAGCATGACGTTTAAAATAATGACAAAACGTCATAGTATAGCATGTCGTTTAAAATTATGAAAAAATTTCATAGTATAGCATGTCGTTTAAAATCATGACTTAAAGTCACAGAATAGCATGTCGTCTAAAATCTTGAAAAAAAAGGTCGTAGTATAACATGTCACCCAAAATCATGTAAAAGTGTCATAGTATAGCATGTCACCCAAATTCGTGAAAAAATGTCATAGTATAGCATGTCGTCAAAAATCATGAAATAATGTCATAGTATAGCATGTCGTCTAAAATCATGAAAAAATGTCATAGTAAAGCATGTCATCTAAAATCATGAAAAAGTGTCATAGTATAGCATGTAATCTAAAATCATGAAAAAATGTCATAGTTTCGCATGTCGTCACAACTCATGAAAAAGTATAATACTATAGCATGTCACCTAAAATCATGAAAAAATGTCATAGTATAGCATGTCGTCCAAAATCATAAAAAAGTGTCATAATATAGCATGTCGTTTAAAATCATGGAAAAAAAAGTCATAGTATAGTATGTTGTCCAAGATCATGAAAAAACTAATAGTATTGCATGTCGTTTAAAATCATGAAAAAAAGTCATAGTATAGCATGTC
>NW_026080718.1:0-1075 GCF_006386435.1 Epinephelus moara | reverse complement strand
CCTATACTGCCCTCGTGCGGTTAGGAACTGAATTACATGTCAAATAAAGGGGAGAAATAAGACGGCGAATAGTAATAGTCGCATTAAAAAATCGATTTTTCAAAATAAAACGATTATTCGAAAATTCGAAAATCGTGACCCATCCCTAGTTGTTACACATCGGATATCGGCTAAAGATACGATATCGTGCATCCCTAGACCCTAAAAAATAAGATAAATAGAGTACACTGAAGGCGTAGTAGCTCAGTATTGGCAAAACCGTAAGTGTTAACTTTATAATAATTAAATCAGAAAATCGTGAAATCATAAAACCATAGATAATAAAATCCAGCAAGATTAGAAGTGTTAAAAGAAAAAGATTCAGACCTGTTTCTGGAAAACCAAAGCTAGTTAAAGGCGCTGGCAGCGTCGCCGCGTCCTTGATCTTCGGTTTTCCAGTGGACTGTTCGAGCAATTCCGGCTTCTCTGCTGCTAACGCTGTCGGGATACAGCTGAGGAGGAGCCGGCTGCTAATGCTATGTACCAGGACACTGCTAATGCTGCTTGCCGTGCTGCTGTAGCTTAGTCGTAACTGTAACTGATGCTGAGACTCTACTGACTGCGTGACTGGTAGACGGCGGTGGCTGGCGCAACAGGCCAAAACACAAATTCAAAACATAAACATGATTTGCGGACCGTAAAATATTTTTTTCAATGTGAATATTCTGGCTGTACTATTGTTGTCGGTGAGATCAGTATGTTACATGAACATTATTCCTTAGTCTCTGTGACATATTAGGATGATTTTATGACTATTTGCTTTAGATTTCTTACATATAGCTCCTTTAAAGGCTTCAGAAAACATATAAGACACATTTTTGTAAAAGTCATAGGAAGAGAAGCTTATAGGTTTTATCTAAACAGTTATTTGCATTATAAAAACCGTTGTGGCGGCTCTAGGACAAGTGCACTTACATTGATCACTTCCATAAAATAAAATGAGAAATTGGAGAAGATTGAAAAACATTGTTAAAATTAAATTAGGGAACTGATCACAGATGCATTGTGTCTGTGTATTTTTACATCTATTGTTGCT
>NW_026080717.1:0-1044 GCF_006386435.1 Epinephelus moara | reverse complement strand
ACATTAAGGGAAACACGCTGGACCTTGTTTTTACGCTTGGTTTAGACATTGATTGTATCGTCTCTGAGGAGCTGCCCGTCACTGATCACAACTGCATCCTGTTTAATTTGTCTATTATTTCTGATTGTTCAACCAGCAAGCGTACAAAACTCACCCATATGTTTAATAACCTCTCTGCTGAGAAATTCTCATTCGCTTTTAACAGTGTGGCGCAGCCTGTTAGTATTAATGTTGACGTTGACTCCCAAGTTTTAACTTTTAACTCACACTGCTCTGCTATTCTTGATAAGATTGCTCCTTTAAAGCCTCAAACTATCCCCGCAGCTAATCCCACTCCCTGGCTGAACGACGACATCCACTGCTTTCGTCGTAAATGTCGGAGAGCTGAGCGCTTGTGGAAATCAAGCAAGCTTCATGTACATTGTCTTTATTTTAAAGAACTGTTAGCTGAATTCAGTTCTGTTGTTAGGGTGGCCAGAGCCTCTTATTTTAAAAATCTCATCATCTCCAACAAGAGAAATCCCAGGGTCATTTTTGACACTTTAAGTAGCATTACTGGTGCGCAACCGCCTGCTCTACCTGTGTCCTCTGATGAGGACTGTAGCAATTTTTCAATGTATTTTGTGAATAAGGTTGCCAGTGTCAAGGCCAGTATAACACCCTCCTCCTCCTCCCTTCCTGATCCTCCCAAACAACAGTCAATTATTGACAATTTTCTCAGTGCAGCCTTTGACACTGTTGATCACCACATCCTTTTAGACAGGCTGAGGAACAGGGTAGGAATCTCAGGGACCGCTCTTCATTGGTTCAAATCCTATCTGTCTGATCGATCCTTTTCTGTGGCTGTTGGCCCTCATAAATCAGAGTTTGCCCCCCTTTCTTGCGGGGTGCCCCAAGGTTCAGTGCTTGGGCTTATCCTCTTTATGCTATACATGCTCCCTCTCAGAGATGTCATCAGCAATTTTGAAGGTATCTCATACCATATGTATGCAGATGACCTCCAGTTATAATTTTCTTTTAACCCTGATAGGACCGATGGAATTG
>NW_026080716.1:0-8570 GCF_006386435.1 Epinephelus moara | reverse complement strand
AACACACTGCATCCTGCAGAGAGGTCAACACAGATCTTTACATGAAGTCTGAGTTGATTGGATTACTGTAAAATCACTGCACCACAACTACAGTTTCATACCAACATGGACTGCCAAAGAACAAAACCAAATCAGGTGTTTTAGTATTCCTAAACCAAGATTTTGTTTTCTTATTGACCATCATGTTAGAGTAGAGGATGTTTACTTTGGACCACATTAACAAAACAACCATAAAACTATTGTGTCACTTATATAAATGGAATAAATTAACAACTTCATATTTTATCAAACATAACTAAATATAACTAAATTATTTCTTCCACATTTCTGGCATTCCAATTAAAAATGATAAAGTAGTGACTTTACAAACACAACTTCAGCAAATGGAGACATGAATAATGAATGACTACAAAATTCTTTGCTGCCAGTGAAATGGCTCGTGTGCACACAGAGCAGTGAAGTACCCTTAAATTTAATTGCGGTTTGGCAAACGTGTGGTTTGTCATGTAGGAGGACATCAGTAGAACAAGAACAGCATGAACAGTATTACTATGTACCCTTGTTATAATCACATTATCTGTGTAAAATGCAGACACCACAGAGCAGTTGAGGCCGAGTGACGGGTGATCCTGCTGTGCCGACGTCATCAGAAACTGACGCTGCTTCAGATGACGCCTGTGAGGGAAAGACGTCTTTTTCATGTATCTTTCCTTTGCATTTTGCCCCCGCATTTTAAGTGGGAGAGACGAAAATGAAAGGAAAAGACGTGAGTGAGGGATGTGTGAAGACAAGGGAGGGAATTGGCACAAATCCCCAGAGGATTTACCGGACAGGATTTCACACCTGAGGTTCCTTAACTGTTATGGAAATTGTGAGAAAACGTTAAAATAAGTTTGACAGCCTCTCTCCCTCCTCCACAGGTCATCTGGACCTGTCAGTCTGTTCATTATCAATGCCTCACCGCCTGTTTGTTGACCTCTAGCGCTCCCTGTAGACTTCCTCTCTCTGTTTGCCCTTTTGGTGTCTCTCTCTCTCTGCTGGTATTGTTGACTGGTGGGTGTGAAATGTAGCGGCTTCTCAGACCTTTTATGTGTCCACATAAAAACAATGCCAAATCATACAACAATGCACAGTAGACCAAGCTGCTGCCAATATAACGCCAACGCTCACCAACTGGACTCATCATTTCCTGGACAGTCGATTCAAAATTTGCAAAGAAGAAGGGGGAAAAAAAAACACACAATGACAGCGGCTCTCAATACTGATTGGAGAGGTGCAGAAGAGGCATCAAATAGTTTCAGAAAAAGGTTGTGGGTTGGACAGATGTATAATTGGATAAAGCAGCTTATGAAAGAACAGCTTGAAAAATGGATGCAACAAATGAAAAGAACATGTTCAAGGTAAACCAGAAATAGCTAAAATGTCACATTGAGAGGAGTTGTGAATGGATTATGACAGGTAGTGGTGGAGGAAGTACTTATATCATTCACTTTAGTAGAACTATCAATACCACAGTGTAAAAATACTCTGTTTAAAATAAAAGCCTGGCATTTTAGGTCCTACTTAAGTTAAAGCACATAAGTATTATCAGCTAAATGCACCTAAAGTATCAAATTTTTATTCTTCTGATTGTTGTATTCTGTATATTATTGATATTATTATATATGACATTATTAGGTGTGTAAGCAGCATTTCACTGTTGTAGTTTTAACTACTTTTTATACGGTTGGCAAGATTAGTCCAGTGGTTCTCAACTTGAGGGGTCCTGATGGGGTAGAAAAGAACTTATGCTAATCTGTGCTTTTTTTTGGTGAAATATTGAAAATGTGTAAATAATTTGAGCTCTTTTGAGCTGTTATTAAAGTTAAAACTACATGTGCAGTGGGGAAATGTCTCTTTGGTAGAACTGCTAATAACACAAAGAGTCACAACCAGACACTTTTTGTGCAAGGTCAGAAGATTAAATAGTTCACAACCTCTGGTTAAATCTAGGACATGATATATTTTATAAGCATTTCACGCATTTTTATGTCTCTGTGCCAGGGTCAGCTGGGGCCAGAGACATGTTTTCGGGTTGTCCATCCCCCAGTTTGTATATCTATCACATTGTCTTGAACAAGATATCTGAAGAACGCCTTAAGGGAATTTCCTCAAATTTGGCACAAACGTCCACTTTGACTCAAAAATCAACTGATTGGATTTTGGTGGTCACAGGTCGAGGTAACTGTGACCTTATGTCCGTCCCATTGTTGTGAACATGATATTTTAGAAACACCTGAAGGGAATATCATTACACTTGGCACAAACGTCCACTTGGACTCAACGATAAACTGATTATAATTTGGTGGGCAAAGGTAACTGTGACCTCACAAAACACATTTTTGGCCACAACAAATTTCTGTGCTAAGTATGACAAAAGTTCGCACAAATATCTAATTAAATAAGGTGATGAAGTGATGTCATTTCATATCCAAAATGTCATAGGTCAACTTCACTGTGACATCACAATGTTCTGCCAAAAACACGGTCATTATTCAATGTCATGACTCAGGAACAGCAGGGGAGACATTTGGACAGATACTGAATTGGTGACACTAATTCTGTTTTTCATATATATATATATATATATATATATATAGATATAGATATATATATAGATATAGATATAGATATAAAATTTTAATCTGAAAAGTAACTAATGATTAAAGCTGTCAAATAAAATGTAGTGGAACAGAAGTGTAAAATAGCATGAAATGGAAATACTGAAGTACCTCAATGCTGTTCTATGACACTTACTTTCCACTGACTGACTAGACCAAATGCAATCAAACTTTATAGCACACAAAATGCAGCACAAAGTGCTTCACAAAATAAAAACATACAACAAAAATACTACATACATATTGAAAACCCGCCCCTCCCACCCCCACATATAAACACACACACACACACACAGTCAATATAGTAACATGGCTGGGCACTGAGGAACCGGGTGAGGAAAGAACCACCTATGTGGAGCTCATCCACACTGAGAGGTGTCACAGCCTATGGCCACAGGGAGCGCCGCCACAGAGACCACCCTGACCCAGATAGACTGGGGTAGACTCCACACATGGTGCAGAGCCTCCCAGTTCTCCGGACCTGAGGGATCTCCAGGACGACGTCCCCGCGGGCAGACCAAACACACCTCTCAGTGTGGAGGCCCCCCATGAGGAAACACTGGAGCTAAAAAACTAAGACTAAAAGGCAATATGATAAGATAAAACAAGTATGAGATAAAATAATGATAAAATGCCTGAAAATTTAAGGATTTAGAAAAAATTTAAGATTTAAAGATTAAAAATAATAATAATTGATAAATAAATTTAAAAAAAATTAAGATGTAGAGATTTAATTATAATAAAATGCATAAAGATTTAAAAATAAATAATTTAAAAGCATTAGAGATTAAAATAACATAATAGAAGAATAAAAAGAGTAAAAGAAATCAGTTAAAAGCCAAATTAAAAAGGTGAGTCTTGAGCCTCCTTTTAAAAACATCAGCAGTCTCTGCAGCCCTGATGCTCTCTGGCAGGCTATTCCATAAGTGAGGGCCATAATGGCTGAATACAGCCTCCCCATGGGGGAGACCAGAACTCGGTCTCCTAATTATCCAATTTTGCACAATTGTTAAAAATAGAAAACCAGACTTGATGACATGTGGTGCATGCTCAGCTCTTTGTAGGAGCATTACTGACAAAAATTACAGCTACTTCAGTATTTTTGAGGCTGCTCCTCCCAGCTGTGCGCACCTGGATTGAGGCAGTTTCCTTCTTGCAGATCGTGCTGTGTCAGATTTGATGGGGAAAGCATTGGAAAACTGCATTCTTCATGCCTGAGCACAGCACAGATGAGCTCGGGTTCAGCCTTTGGCTGCAAATCTGACACTGGTGACAGAGGTGTTGATTGCTGTGGTGCTGCGACTTGCATTGCACTAAAGAAAGTAAAATAAATGACATAGGAAAATGTTTTTAATATGAATCCATTCTCAACAAAACTGACTATGATAAACTTTATTAATGTAGGATTTATTACAAGACTGCATTGTATTTAGTGATGTTCCTGATGAATTAGCTCTGCAACTGTTGCTAAGAAGAACAGAAAGAATTGGGGCTGCAACTAATGGTTATTTTCCTTATCTATGAATTTGTAGATGTAGGTAGATATAGGATGTTTTCTATATTTCTTTTTCATTTTATGATTTAGAGGGTTGATATTTTCTGCTCAGAAATGGTACACAATATGAGACAACACCTGGAGGAGCGGATGTTTGTTGGTGGTGATAATGTGACAACCCCACAGTTTACCTGCTTGTTTAAACCCTCCCTCTTTGTACATAGAGCCTTTGCTGCTGTGAGTATTACCTCATGTTGAGTGACACTCTGGTTCCTCCTCAGTGGCTCTTCATGACATTTTTGTAAACGGCCATGAAGTGCTGCAGAGAGGGCTGTCCCTCTGGCACTTTGTCCCATCTCTGTCAGGCTCCATTAGAGTGAGCGCTTGGTTCTTAGTCTCCTCCGTGGCCAAGTTTGGCTCAACATCCAGCACTACAGTCATGCCGATCTTCGATTCTATAGCTATTTTTTAATATCCTTCTCTGGACTGAAGTGAATGTGTGTTGTCTTTTAAAGCCGCGTTCATGTCATATTGGATGGATGGTAAAGGTGGGGTAGATTTCCGTGCCATCAACCCAAAACTCATGATGGTTGTATGGTTACAGAGTTGGTCGTGTGAGGTTTAAAAATGCGACGCATGGACAATATAAAGGTATGTCCAAAATAATTGTGTTTAATTACCATATTTGGTTTCCTTTTCAGGTACTCTCTGTATTGCTGAGTGCCAGTTGGGATTTATCTCAGCTTCTACAAAAATCTGGATCGTGTCACTATCACAATTAGAAACTGGTGATTATAGATAGCTGAATTTTGTAGCATGTATTTTCACTGTTGTTTGATGGGTGTTTTGCTCAATGTTTTAAGTATATATAAGCTATTCAAATAGGTTTTACACGAACAAAATGTGAAGTTTTACTAAAAAAAGTTTGACTCTTTTTTCCAACAAACTCGGTGTGTCTCTGTGCATGTGTCTGAATCATGATTGAGCAGCTGAGTCACTGTCTTTGTTGTAGATGAAATCAGTCTGGAGGGGATGGTGGTGCACAGAGCTGAATGCAGCCCGGTCGTCAATGACAACTACATGAAGCTGAAGAAGTGAGTGAACTTTGAAATTGTTCAGCCATAAAACTTTGAAAAGACTGAATTACGTCAAAACAAAGGTGGTGAATTTGAATGTGTTTGTGCCTCGTGATTGCAGTGAGTTAGAATAATGGGATGCAGCAAAGAGAGGAATCATCTGTAAATGGAAATACAGCAAATGGATGTTACGGATAGTTTAAAACGAATATTCCATCACTCAGGCTTATGTCAGTCACTCAGATTGTCCAGTATTGTAAACAAGCACAACACTGGATGATAACGTAACATTTGTGCAAAATATGTAAAAAAATATACTAGCAAGTGTAATTTTCCCTCCTACCTACACCCCTCAAAAAACTCAATGATACACAGTGTGTAATATTCCAGTGTATATATTCATTCCATTGACGTTACAGTAAAGGATCGGGCCAACTATTTAAGGATTATTCATATTATTAGTGGAAAAATAACCATAGAAATGTCAGGGCAGCATTTGTTCTCTCTTTTTTTCACCCCTGCACAAAATCTGTTCAAGTGTTGTGAATTAATTCTAACAGGAGTAGAGAAGTTTGACGCGTTGACCAGGGCATTGCTGCAACTGTTAATTTGTGTACACTAAACACTCGAGTCCACTCTGCCTTTTTAAATGGTCTCTGTCTCCTCTTCATTGGAATCTGTTATTCCAGCTAGTTAGTGCATGGTATTGCTATAGCAACTGCATCACCGTGACAGATGCACTGCTACAATACAACTCAAGGCAAGCCCACAACACAGTTTGCTTAAGTGTGTGAGACCGCTTATGTGTCAGACATAGAATCAGCGAGACACATAACAGGAAAGCACTTACATGACTGACGTGCAAAGACGTGCCCCTCCTGACCCCCACTAACACTTTACCGTCATCTGCCGTCAGAAGACAGATAGCTGGCCGGGATTCTTCTTAGAAGTGTCAGGATGGTACTGCAGTGTACTGTAGAGTACATTCTGAACTGTCCAGTTGTATTTCATCTCTGACTCGACGAGGAAAGTCTTTTCACTTTTCACTCCAGCTCTGTAATCTCCCATTTTGGGTGGCAGCTGACAAATGTCCCTTCATCATGGCAAGCTACGGGATATCCAGGACATTATGTTGTCATGGCAGCGTGTGTGTGGACACAATTCGAGAACAGTTTTATAATAGACTTGACCACACGTTCTTAGTGTAGATAAAATTATTATATTTAGCATTTGCCACATAAATATTCATATTGGAGAGGAAAAACAAAAACATCTGAATGCTCACTGATTGTTATTATACCTGATATATTTATTTTGTATGCAGCTGGTATGTTACGAGTTTTAAATATATCAGCATATGGAGTATGAAATATGACTCATCTACAAAGAAATGAGAGATATGAAGAAAATAAGTAGATAGAAATAGTGTCTTATGCATCAGCATGCTTTACTATGGTTTTATTTACATAGCTGTTTATGGTTTATATATATTTATGAATATATCATGGTAATTTTATGTGGCCAGCAGTTTAAATAAAATTTGTTTAATGGCCGGCTGAGTCAAGATGAACAATAAATAAATAAATAGAAAGCAGAGCAGCTGCCACTGCTTATTTGGATAGTTTTACCTCAAGGTGCTGACAGTCGTCTCCGTGCCAACAGGCACAACTGTCAGCAGAGATCAAGTTACATCACAGGAAACACAAAGCAAACTTTCTCTCTCTTTGTGTGCGTGTCAGGCTGCAGATAAGAGAGTCTACCAAGCCTCAGCGTTTGTCACAGCAGCTGGAGAGAGCCGTCACTACCGTCTTCAAGCCTGTGGCCAACCATGACTTCAATGTGAGAACTAATCACGGCAAGGATTGTGTGTGTGTGTGTGTGTGTGTGTGTGTGTGTGTGTGTGTGTGACCAGTTTGACTTTAACAAATGGGTCATACCATGTTTTTAAGTGATGTAGTTATAAAATAATTTAAAGTAGAGAGTAAAAGCCAGTTGTTGCAGGGCTGACCTGCACATATCGCAAATAAAAAGTAATTTACAGGTCTCCTAAACTGTGTATTGTATATCACATGACCATCTGAATCAGCTACTGAATGTAAAATGTTGAGGGAACTGTAATTTTTCACCATATTTTTAATATCATGTGATCACATTTTTCAATTGCCAGCTTTTTGAAAGGGGCAGTCCACCAATTTTACACTTTTAGTTTATGTATCACAGAGTAGTCTTCAACCTGTGAAAACATATGTATGTATTATTTTAAAGCTGAAACAGTCAGCTGATTAAACAATTAGCCAACTGATAAAAACATCAGTTGGCAACTACTTTTACAATCAATCTTTTGGGACATTTTTCTAAAAACAAAATTCCCTACAAAGTCGTTAGTTGCAGGCCTATTGATATGTCTTGTGGCTCTGGAGGAGCTTTCTAAAGTCTGAGAGTATAACCCTGATGAAACTATTGGCATACAGTTTGAAAGACTTGTCAGGCAAGGAGGGTCTAACAAAAGATGCTAATGAATTATGGTAAATGTAGGATCCAGTCTTTGTAGGGCTTGACCTATAGTAGGGACTAAAAGTCACCATTTCCCTTTACTGCTTCAAATTTTCTTTTTTTCTGTCTTTTGTAAGTGCACCAACTTAAAGGTCCAGTGTGTGGGATTAAGTGGCATCTAACAGTGAGGTTGCAGAACTGAAACTTCTCCCATGTGCTAAATGTGTAGGAGAAATACAGTGGCTGATGCGAAAGCCTGAAAACATGAAAAGGGCCCTATCAAGAGCCCCTGTTTGATTTGTCTGCTCTGGGCTACTGTAGAAACAACATGGCGGACACCATGGAAAAGGAGCCGCTATGTATGTAGACTATAAACAGCTCATTTTAAGGTAACGAAAACACAATTATCATTTTCAAGTGATTCTAAAATAATGAATATATAGTTATGAGTATTATTTACCATTTCTGCCAGTAGATGCCTCTAAATCCTACACACTGGAACTTTAATGAAAATGCATAACTAAATTACTGGAGTTACCCTTTAATGTCAAATATGCTCTACACAATTTACTACAAGTACAAATAAAATATGATAACCAGGTTAAAAGAAGAATATATCAGTTAAGTTTAATGTAACACGCAGCTTTAATGAAGTGCACATAAATATGAACTAAAAACACAGATTATGATTTTAAAGAAAAGCAAAAACAAACTGGGACATAGACATGCAGTGTATTGACATGTATATTTAGGCTTTTATGGACCTTTTTTTCAGACTACATCAAAGTGTGACATCAGAATCAAACCCGAATGGTCAGATTAAAGGGAAACGTTGGTATTTTTCAT
>NW_026080715.1:4338-12126 GCF_006386435.1 Epinephelus moara | reverse complement strand
ACATCGTGATTTCCCAAAACTGAATAAATACCACTCACAGCAACACAAAACTGCTTTGCTAGCTCAATCATGTTGTAACTAAGATATCCGCTGGAAAACATATTTTTTTCACGGACCGTTTATTGAGTTACTGAGTTACCACAGACACCGCTAACGGCTAACGGTTAGCCCAGCTAATCTATGATAACCAAGCGAGGCTGGGGATACTCGTCTTTGATTGGCGGTTCTCCATCGTCTTTGATTGGGCTACGGGGGACAACGCCTACTTAGGAGACCGGAAATGTATACCATTTCATACAATGGGGGTATATTGTAGGTGGGCCATCTTGTAGTAATACAGTATCTTTGGTAGTTAGTAAACTTTTAGAAAAGAGCTATTTACCGTCGCTCTGACGACAAACAAGGGTGACAGGTAACAAAATACTGCGGTTATCCTATCTACACGCAACCACTGGCACCAGTCTTCCAAAAACTTCACCCTGGACCGTGTGGCCAAGCAGCCAAATCACATAGAATGATCCACGGTGTCGGAAGTACACGGGTCTGTGTGGACTAGGCCTCAGGGTTCAGTATCTCAGCTGTTCTCCTGGACAGACCTCAGATGTTGGACCTGAATCTGATGGAGCCACTTTCCCAGTCTTGGGGTCACAGCTCCCAGTGCTCCCAGTGCTCCCAGTGCCTCCAGTGTTCCCACTGCTCCTGGGTCAGCAACAATACTCAGGTAGGCTGTGGTGTTTAAACCATGCTCAGTTGGTACTAAGAAAATCTCCCACACACCATTACACCACCAGCAGCAGCCTGAAGCCTTGATACAAGGCAGGATGGATCCATGCTTCCATCTGAATGTGGTTTTTCCAATCTTCTATTGTCCAGTTTTGGTGAGAAAACCCGTGTGAATTGTAGCCTCAGTTTCCTGTTGTTAGCTGACAGGAGTGGCACCTGGTGTGGTCTTCTGCTGCTGTAGCCCATCTGCTTCAAGGTTGGACAAGGTGTTGTTGCTTCAGAGATGGTCTTCTGCACACCTTGGTTGGAACCAGTGCTTATTTGACTTCCTGTTGCCTTTCTATCATCTTGAACCAGTCTGGCCATTCTCCTCTGACCTCTGGCATCAACAAGGCATTTTGGCTCACTGGATATTTGCTCTTTTTGGGACCATCCTCTGTAAACCCTAGAGATGGTTGTGCTGAAAATCCCAGTAAATACTCAGACCAGCCCGTCTGGCACCAACAACCATGCCACGTTCAAAGTCACTTCAATCACCTTTCTTCATCATTCTGATGCTCCGTTTGAACTTCAGCAGCTCGTCTTCACCATGTCTACATGACTAAATGTTAATGAGCTGCTGCCACCTGATTGGCTGATTAGAGATGTGTGCTGACGAGCAGTTGAACAGGTGTACCTAATAAAGTGGCTGGTAGTATTTAAAAAAGTATATCAAAGAATATACTACATATTTATACGACTCCTAGAATCTCTTCAAGGACCCTGGAAGCTCCTCAAGGGTCCTTGTGTCAGTCGTACTCACCATTTGATGGAGCAGGTGCAGAGAATTGTTGCTCAGGTGACCGTAGTGGTGGAGCCAATCACAGCCGAGGACAGGGGTCAGGGAGCTGCATAGGACGAGGAGCAGGACGTTCCAGCTGGTCATGATGAAGACGATGAAGACAACGATGATGAAGATAATGGAGGTAACAATGAAGATGCAGATATGCTGCAGGTGGAATGTTTGTGTCTCAGTGTGTCCAACATTGCTGCATTTAAACACACAGAGTGAAAGACTGACAGAAATTCCCACTTTCTGTCTTTCTTTTCACTCTCCCTTTCNTGTGTCCAACATTGCTGCATTTAAACACACAGAGTGAAAGACTGACAGAAATTCCCACTTTCTGTCTTTCTTTTCACTCTCCCTTTCCACACACACACACACACACACACACACACACACACACACACCCACACACACACACACACACACACACACACACAGTAACATGTTACATTTACATGTTTGATTAAAAGTTTTATTAAAAGTTTTATTAGTGAAACATTCTCAAAGTATCCAAACTGAAAGTTCACAGGATTTAAAACAGCTCATTCATTAATGTTAAATTATTATAATGTTTTATTATTGGACCTGTGACACCTCTGAATCAATATGTACGGTTAAAAACAACAACAAACAAAACAAACAAACAAAAAGACACTTGGACAACAAAGCACATCAGGTTGTTCTTGAGTTCAGTTCTACAGTAAATGTTCTTTGTTCCTTCAGAGACATAAAATTATTAAATATAATTTAATTTAATTTAATTTAATTTGATTTAATTTAATAATTTTAAATCTGGTATCAGTGAAGACGTTCAGAAGATGAACAGATAACATATTGCAGATAATTAACAATAACATTAAATAATAATAATTTAAAGCTGAATCTTATTATGTTTATTAATGTTGAATATAAATTAGGTCATGTTGTCCTGTGTGAGCTGATGAGGGAAGTTTTCTCCGAGGATGGAGAAGTCCCTTCACTTTCATTTTCCAAACCGGCTCGCACAGATCACACACAGGTAGTACACACCCTTTCAAAATAAAACCGGAAACGTCCTCTTTTTCCCTCCATCACAGAACAGATGTGAGTTTTCACCACTGAGCGGACAGGAAGTGAAGACTCTGACAGGAAGTGGAGACTCTGAGTTTAATTCAAACGTGTCGGAGACGTGAAACAGGAACACCGTCATTTCTCCTGTCTGATGTTAGTAATGTCTCGCTCTTATTTTGAAGGTACCGTCACATCCGTCCATCCTGCTTCTCTGGAGTTTGGCTCAGAGGTTACGTCACCATCGGTTTTACTTTCTGGTGACAAGGAAATTGTTGCTGCTGATGCAACGCTGTGATGTCGTACCTGGTGATGTCATTCATGAGGTAACAACAATCAGAAAGTGAATGTGATATCACATCAAATTGAACTTTATTGATCATCAGGATGAACATTTATCACAACAGAGGAATAAAACCAAATGATCATCAATGAATCAATAAGAAGCTGCTGGAGACAGAAGTCACTCAGGGAGGGTCACGGATTATCCCTCAGTCACTCAGGGAGGGTCACGGATTATCCCCCGGTCACTCAGGGAGGGTCACGGATTATCCTCCGGTCACTCAGGGAGGGTCACGGATTATCCCTCAGTCACTCAGGGAGGGTCACGGATTATCCCTCAGTCACTCAGGGAGGGTCACGGATTATCCTCCGGTCACTCAGGGAGGGTCAAGGATTATCCTTTTGATTTGATTGGATGTTGTACATGTAAAGGAGTGTCGTTGGTTTCTCCGTCCTGGTATGTGTGAAGCCAAATTCTTTAAATTATTAAAAATGTTCAATGTCTGAACATTTTTAAGACTTTTGGAACCATTTTAGTACCATTGAAGATTTTATTTATAGATTAATATGGATTAATTTTCAGAGTGAACTCTGTCCTTATTTAAACTGTTTCATCAGAAGCTCATTAAACAAAAATAACATGATAAAATACATTAGTGACAAGTTCATGAAACTTTGTGAAAATAAATAAAAACACCGTTATTTACAAATTAATTTCAATACAATGGTTCATTATATCAAAATTGTTGAAATTCTTTCTAAAGATTGATAAAAAAATATATAAAGTAAGTGAATAGGGACACTGTGATTGGCCAGATGGAGATGTCGTCACTTCCATCTGTATCCTCATTAGCTACTGTGGTAGGCCCCGCCCCCCTCAGCGGAAGCGCGGTTATTCCTGTTTGTTCGATGGAGACAGAGAAGTGACGGTGAGTAAACTTCAACAAACAGTAAATTACCAGACAGCAGACAACAACATTAACACCGGGAGTCAGACAGCTTCCGGTAAATTACCGGGCAGAAGGCGGTGATTCAGCTGCAGCTTCAATTTAAACCGACATGTTCCGTGAACTCTCCGCCAAAGTCCATTACACAGACATTTTAACGCCGCTCCGCCGGTACGGTCTGTACCACCGTGGCATCCGGTAATTAACGTCACGTTCATTGTTAACTTGTTTACAGAACACAACCTGATTAAGTAACTACTACTCATGCACCGTTCGTTACGGTTTAACGACTTTAAGGGACTGTTCGTTACTTATGGGGGGGGGGGGGGGGGCTATCAGCCAGAAACTAAAAACATAAATTATCATTGGATTTTTCAAATTCCTGACGGTCGTGGATTTTCCTCTGGTCAGTCAGGGAGGGTCAGAATAGAAATAAAACAGCAGAAGCTGCCAGTGTTAACTCGCTGACAAGCTGTCCAGTGTTTAGGGCTGTAGTCAACCAAAGAAAATCTTGGTCGACTAAAGTCGCACATAATCTTCAACTAATCGATTAGTCGTGGGAAAAAAATAAAAAATCTGCATGTTATTTTTACTTCTGTGGTGGTGTGTCTGTGTCACTCTGCAGTTTAAACACACATTAAACATGGCTTCATAGAGACAGTTTCAAACACAAGTTCACAAATCAGCTTCACTATAACTCGCAGCATTCACAGACAAACACTTGTCTTTATCTGGACACATTTTCCCCACAAATACAACATGCTAACGTTATTAGCACAAGTCTATGACATTTTACATTGTATAAATTAGCCTAGCAGCTAGCGATCTTTTCCTCTTCTCATATAAAACCAGGGACAACAGCAACATGTAACAACGGTAACGGCACATGATGTGGCTCCATTACAAATCACAACATTCACCGACAAAACAACTGTCTGATACTAAACACGTTTTCCAAACAAATACAACATGCTAACGTTATTAGCGCCAGCCTATGGCATTTTACATGGTATACATTAGCATAGCGACATTTCCTCTGCTCATATGAAGCCAGGATAAATCACACACACATCTTAAAATGCTATTTTAGTAGAGGCTTTATTGTCTTCACAATTTATTGTTTATCTGTGAAATACAAGTAAATACAAGCTTTGTTTCCACTGAGGGAAATGGTGTCAGCTTACAGAGACAGACAGGAGGTCTGCGTCACCATGACGCTGAGCGTGAGGGTGGGCGAGTTCAACTTTCTGTCAGTTACAGGTAACTTAGCCTGTCCCCCCGCCGCAGGAAATAATGGATTAATCCTGGAAAGCTGTTGATGTAGCCCTTTTCTCCTTATGAAAGTAACACGGCGATTATTCGACCAATGAGAATTTGGTTGGACGAGAGCACAGCGACCAAATAATCGACTAGTCGACCAGGAGACTACAGCCCTACCAGTGTTGCTGTTGGCTGATACTGTCACGAGAGCTAATGCTAACGTTAGAATGGATGGTCCGGAGGCACAAGTCTGCCCGTCTGGAGGACGGGAACACGAAGCCCCCGGGGAAAAAATGACAAGCGTCCTGACTCTGAGTCGAACCCGCTGACCCAGACTGTGATCTGCTCCTCCGTAAGAAGAACCAGAGGGAGGGAGGCGGGGTCTGTAGCTACTAACACTAAATAATGCTGGCAGGCAGAAACAAACATCAGTGATCCATCGTCCGTTTGATAATCTGAACACAGAAGACGTCCTCCTAAAATGGACCGTGGTCAAAGTTACTATATTCTGCAATGATCCATGATCAAGGAGCTGATGGAGACAATGTTAGCTAACGAGCTAGTGCGCTAGCTTGTGGAAAAGTTCTCTACTTTTCACTTTAAAATACTGTGAACACAAGGCTAATGTTATTTTAGGAAAAACAATCTCAAAGATATATTTAACCATCTCCATATGTACGTCTAAAACTGCAGCTCTGCAACCACGGGACGCCGTAATGGTGTGTTCACACTGAACGTGATCCGAGGGTTTGACGTGGCGAGATTACAAACAAAGTCAGTGCAGAGACACAAGTAGATTTGAATTTGCGCTTCAATGAAAACAATGAAAAGATATGAAATTGTGTCTATGTGCGAGTCGAAATCTTTTGACTTGAGTGAGAAGTTCGTCTGACGTCGTGTCACAATGGCCGTGTCAGCGTTGAGATCTAGTTGAGATCTGAGAACTGAGGCCAAAGACGCTGCAATGTCCAGATTGAATGTCTGTCCAACATCCAACCTTAAACTAACTTCAGTGTGGTGGCTGACGGCAGTGACCAGTGCTGCTGCTCTTCCTGTCTGTCCATGAGCTGTAAGTGTCCTCTGTCCCCACTGGGACATTTTCTGTTAGATGTGTTTTTAACTGTGGGAGAGCGTTTCCTGTTTCCTGTGCAGGTGTGATGGAGGTGGACATCCTGGAGTTCAAGGTTCCCGTGGACAACAATAAGACTCTGTTTGTGTGGGACATCCAGCCGTCTCACACTGAGGACCAGATCTACGTAAGTCCACCTGGGGTCAGGTCTATGTGAGTCCACCTGGGGGTCAGGTCTATGTGAGTCCACCTGGGGGTCAGGTCTATGTGAGTCCACCTGGTGTGTGTGTGTGTGTGTGTGTGTGTGTTTGTGTGTTGTCCTTTAGGAGGGGTTGTACAGCGTGTTCTCGTCCTACGGTCCTCTCTACCTGCTGAAGGTGTGTCCTAACGCTCCGCTCAACCCGCCTGGTTTCTATGCCCTCATCAAGTTCTACTCTGCTGCTCAGGCCTTAAAGGCTCAACGACAGACTGACGGATGCCCGCTGTTCCAGAACTCTCCACTCAAGGTCATCACCTCACACGCTGTCATCACCTGCTCTTCTTCTTCTGTGGTTTATAATGAGACTTCATCACATGCTCTTCTTCTTCTGTGGTTTATAATGAGACTTCATCACATGCTCTTCCTCTGTGGTTTATAATGAGACTTCATCACATGCCACAGAGGAAGACCTCTGTGGTTTATAATGAGACTTCATCACATCCTCTTCTCAGGTGAGGCTGAGCTCCAAACAGACTCCTCACTTCCTGTTGGACAGCAGCAGACCTCTGAGCCACGCCCGCTGCCTTGAACTGGCCAATCACTGCCTGGGATTTAACGGCTGGACCTCTGACATCATCACAGTGAGTCAGTTTACACCTTTACACATAGGTGAGTTAGTGAGACAGCAGGTGACTTCCTGTCTGTGTCTGTCGTCCTCAGCTGAAGGAGCTCACCAACGAAGAAGAAGGTGAGGAGGAGGAGGAGGAGGAGGAGGGTGGAGTCAGACGGAGGAGGCTGAGGTTTGGCTGTCTGCTGCAGCTGTCCTTCCCTCATCACGGTCAGATGACCAGAGCAGCAGCCGTGGTGGAGGACAGCTTCACCTGCGCAGGTGAGGACAGCTTTACCTGCACAGGTGAGGACCACTTCACCTGCTGCAGGTGAGGACAGCTTCACCTGCACAGGTGAGGACAGCTTCACCTGCTGCAGGTGTACTCTGCAGGATTCACCTCAGCAGATCTCAGGTGATGATGTTTCCAGACAGTCTTAGTTTGGGGAAGAAAAAAAATCCATTAAAACAAATAATAAAAAATAATGACAGTTAGATTTGATTAAATGTAAATCAAAGAGTAAAGCCTGTGTGTGTGTGTGTGTGTGTGTGTGTGTGTCTCTGCAGGTCCAGATGTTCTGATACAGAAACGATGTCGACTACAGAAGCAGGTCAGAGAGAAGGCTCTGGTCCAGGCCTTCACTGCTGTACTGCTCATATTATTGGGTATAAATACTCTGATTACTGTTCATATTACTGGGTATAAATACTCTGATTACTGTTCATTTTACTGGGTATAAATACTCTGATTATTGTTCATATTACTGGGTATAAATACTCTGATTACTGTTCATATTACTGGGTATAAATACTCTGATTACTGCTCAT
>NW_026080715.1:0-1923 GCF_006386435.1 Epinephelus moara | reverse complement strand
GATCCAACGCATTATAAACATCTGATCCAACTCATTATTAACATCCGATCCAACTCATTATTAACATCCGATCCAACTCATTATTAACATCCGATCCAACTCATTATTAACATCTGATCCAACTCATTAATTTCTTTTTATCAAAATGATTCAACAGTTAAAATCCACACATCTGATGTCACAGATCTTTGATGATGACGATGATGATGGCTCTGTCTCTGTCTCCTAGGTGAAGGAGTTTTCCTGGAGTGACTTTGCTCCTGATGAAGAGGAGGGTGATGATGAAGACTGGGATCTGACTGTATCGTAGGGACTCAGAGGACATTGGGACAGACTCAGAGGACATCGGGACAGACACAGGACATTGGGACAGACTCAGAGGACATCGGGACAGACACAGAGGACATTGGGACAGACTCAGAGGACATCGGTACAAACTCAGAGGACATTGGGATAGACATAGGACATCGGTACAAACTCAGAGGACATCGGTACAAACTCAGAGGACATTGGGACAGACTCAGAGGACATTGGGACAGACTCAGAGGACGTTGGGACAGACTCAGAGGACATCGGGACAGACTCAGAGGACATTGGGACAGACACAGAGGACATCGGGACAGACTCAGAGGACATCGGTACAAACTCAGAGGACATTGGGACAGACTCAGAGGACATTGGGACAGACACAGGACATTGGGACAGACACAGAGGACAGTTTCATGTTGATGTTTAATATATATGTATAAAATGAGTTTTATGTCTGTTACCCGTCAGTTTCCTGTTTGAAATAAAGTGAATAGAAGTAAGTCTGTGCTCTGATTGGTTGTTCCTGCTCAGGTCTCTGCTGTGTGAGACTGAAGATGTCCTACTAAAGTCTGAACTGTGTCAGTAATGACATGAGACGCCACATGAGCATCACTGAGAGGCTGTTTCTATTCTTTCTGTAATTTATTACATTTCACTTTATAATAACTGAGACATAACAACACTACACTGAGTGTAATTATTTTTATAACCCTAACCCTCTCACCGTTGACACATTTTTTCAACATAAAAAGTGACTCATATGATTTTTTTCCCAACCCTATATTATGATGATTTTCTTCAACATGGAGCTTGTATAGCTTAATACTTACATTCCAACCATTGTTTGCACTGCTGGTCATAACTCATCTCACACTTGTTTATTTTGAACATATTTTACAACCTCTACCTCACTTCTCACTGTGATGACTATATAATTGATCTTTTTTTACACCTGCAAATTTGACGTTTTTATTTTACTTCTGTATTTTTCTCTTGTACATTTAAAATTTTAGTGCTAATTATTTTTGTATATATTTTACATTTCTATATTCTCATATATTTTATTTTGATCCGTTTTACCTTCCAGTATTTACATGTATAATGCTGTCCACATAATGTTTGATTCATTGCTGCTGTAACACAAGAATGTCCTAGTTTGGGATCAATAAAGTACTATCTATCTAAAAATACTACACTCTCATTTTTTCTGAAATGCTATACTATGACGTTTTTTTCCTGATTTCGGAGGACATGCTATACTATGACATTTTTGCTGATTTCGGACGACATGCTATACTATGACGTTTTTTGCTGATTTCGGACGACATGCTATACTATGACGTTTTTCCCGATTTTGGACGACATGCTATACTGTTACGTTTCTTTCATGATTTTGGACGACATGCTATACTATGACGTTTTATCACCATTTTGGACAACATGCTATACTATGACGTTTTTACATGATTTTGGACGACATGCTATATTATGACGTTTTTATACAATTTTGGACGACATGCTATACTATGACTCTTTTTTACATGATTTTGGACGACATGCTGTATTATGACGTTTTTACACGATTTTGGACGACATGCTATACTATGACTTTTT
>NW_026080714.1:0-1062 GCF_006386435.1 Epinephelus moara | reverse complement strand
ATGGTGTGTGACCATAGCAACAGTAACTACGATGAGTGACCATGGCAACAGTAACTTTAGTGTGTGTGACCATGGCAACAGTAACCATGGTGTGTGTGAGTGTGACCTTGGCAACAGTAACCATGGTGTGTGTGTGTGTGACCATGGCAACAGTAACTATGGTATGTGTGACCATGGCAACAGTATCCATGGTGTGTGTGTGTGTGTGTGTGTGTGTGTGTGTGTGTGTGACCATGGCAACAGTAACTATGGTGTGTGTGACCATGGCAACAGTGACCGTGGTGTGTGTGACCATGGCAACAGTAACCATGGTGTGTGACCATGGCAACAGTATCCATGGTGTGTGTGTGTTTGTGTGTGTGTGTGACCATGGCAACAGTAACTATGGTGTGTGTGACCATGGCAACAGTGACCGTGGTGTGTGTGACCATGGCAACAGTAACCATGGTGTGTGACCATGGCAACAATAACTTTAGTGTGTGTGACCATGGCAACAGTAACTACGGTGTGTGACCATGACAACAGTAACCATGGTGTGTGACCATGGCAACAGTAACTTTAGTGTGTGTGACCATGGCAACAGTAACCATGGTGTGTGACCATGGCAACAGTAACTACGGTGTGTGACCATGACAACAGTAATCATGGTGTGTGACCATGGCAACAGTAATTACGGTGTGTGACCATGGCAACAGTAACCATGGTGTGTGACCATGGCAACAGTAACTACGGTGTGTGACACTAACTATGGTGTGTGAGACCATGGCAACAGTAACCATGGTGTGTGTGACCATGGCAACAGTAACTATGGTATGTGTGACCATGTCAACAGTAACTATGGTGTGTGTGACCATGGCAATAGTAACCATGGTGTGTGTGACCATGGCAACAGTAACTTTAGTGTGTGTGACCAATGCAACAGTAACCATGGTGTGCGTGTGTGACCATGGCAACAGTAACCATGGTGTGCGTGTGTGACTATGGCAACAGTAACTATGGTGTGTGACCATGGCAACAGTAACTATGGTGTGTGTGTGACCATAGCAACAGTAACTACAGTGT
>NW_026080713.1:1975-7033 GCF_006386435.1 Epinephelus moara | reverse complement strand
ACTTGTTGTTGAACCTTGTCCCTCCTTTCTGTTACGTTTAGAAGTAAATATCCCCTCACAGGTAGATTTTCCCGACAGGCTAAATAATCCCGCCTCTTTTTGAGGGTCAGTCACACCTTCAGCTTCAGCAGTGGACTTCACTCAAGTAGCAGCAGACAGGATTTAATGGGTGTAGCTTTCTGTACATGTCTGCCGGGGAGGAGCTGCCTGAGAGACAATATTTTAGGGAAACTCCAGGTTTTTCCTTTTTGTTGTTACTCCTGTTTGCAGTGACGTTGCAATGGTTTGTTGCCTCCCTCAGGTTTGGATGTCATTTCAGTGACATGTTTTGGCCCAAGTTTAGTTTCATTTCCTGGTGTGACGGTTGGTCATGATTGGAAAGTTGAAACATCACACAGCTTATTGTCGATCAAATGTAGCCAAAATAAAGCAGCACTTATTTTGTTTGCAATTAGAGCTCTGATCTGGACCAAAACAATCAGGCTCAACCCTACATGAACTCGCAGTTTCTGTCCAGACCCAAACCTGAGCCCGACCCTCTGCAGCAGTTTTGGGACCAAGCCTGATTAGAAACCCATATTCCCACTGTAAAAGAACATCTTACTATATAATGAGGAAAACTCTGTGTGTGTGTGTGTGTGTGTGTGTGTGTGTGTGTGTTCCACGTTTTTCTCCTCACTGACTTGGTCAATCCATGTGAAATTTGGCACAGTGGTAGAGGGTCATGGGAGGATGCCAATGAAGCAATATACATCAGTTGGCCAAAGGGGGGCGCTATAGCAACGGATTGAAATTGCAAACTTTGAATGGGCATATCTCATGCCCCGTATGTCGTAGAGACATGAAACTTTGCACAGAGATTCTTCTGTTCCTTCTGCTATTCAATAGCATGTTGATCCATAGTGATGCAGCGCACAGATGATGATTACTGCTCTTCTCTGCACATTAGCCTACATCTCTCCCACTGCTGGGGAGGCAGAAGGAAACACTGCTGAAAAAAAGTCGCCTTGCAGCCCCTCTCTGTCAATTCAATTCAGTTTAAATTCAATAAGCTTTATTGGCTTGACATTTCTTATGTTGGATTTAAGACAGTGAAAATTCAAAAACAATTAACAACAATGTGTTATTACAAATGCTTAGACATAAAGTTTAAAGGAATGTATGAAGTGAAGGAGTAAATAAAAAGGCAGAGTGTTATCTGTGATGAGATGAACATGTTGTTGTGTTGGTTGTGACTTCACTGACATGTCTCGCTGCATCTATGGCGCTGACACTATTTTCTCCAAGCAGATGTTGCATGTCAGTCTGGTCAGAGAGTGAATCAAAATCTTGGAGTTTACATTGAACTTTTGTAAAGAACTTTGTTGTGATGTCTTCATATGTGCTACACTGGAGCAGGAGATGTTGCTCTGTCTCCACCTGTCTCTGAGGACAGAGCTGACACAGCCTGTCTTCTGCCTGTGTCTGCCAGTCTCTATGTCCAGGCTGTGATCACTGAGTCTGTACATAGTCAGTATTTTCCCCACTCTCTGATCTGTCACAGAGGTCAGATAGTTTGCCATCATGTACTGTCTGTTTAGGGCCAAATAGCATTGAAGTGTGTTTTGGGTTTTTGTGGTAGATGTCCAAACGTTGATGCAGTTTTCTTTTTCTTTAAATATAATTTAGTTGAACTGGATTGTGTGAGGGTTGTCCTGAGGCCTTGTGCTGTCAGAGGAGGTGAGCCTCAGGACCAGCTGACTGAGAGGACTCCTCTCTATGGTCTCCTCTTGGCAATGGAGAGCCTTGTAATGGTAGGAGTTGGTGTCTCTGTCTCTCCTTGTTTTATGTCCATCTTTCACGTCACTCTCTACTCCGTTGTGACGTCACTTTCCCTTGCAACATTAGGGGGACACACATGAAACAGTGGAGTAAGGGGTCCTATGCCAGAGAGTGTCAAACACTGTCCCCCTCGACTTTCATGTTTGTACTGGGGGAGATAAATGCACATGTTCTAAATATTGAGGGGGACATATCCCCTGCATCACCCACCCTACCACCACACCCTGAAATCTACACCTGTGCAACTCTTTAATGTTGCAGCTCGTAAGGGTGGAGCTAATTTAAGGGTGTTTTACATATCGTCTTTCTTAGGGTGTTTTCACACTTGGTCCTTTTCAGCCGTCTAAGCGGACTCAGAGCAGTGACTCAGCATTTTTTTTTCAATGTGAACACCCCAAGAGAACTCAGACCCCTCTGAAGCAGACCTAACTCAGACCACCTCCTGCTTGCTTAAAGTCTGCAGTGTGGTTCACTTAACCTGTGCCTTGTGAACACAAAATGCTCCGGGTCCACTTTGCCTTTTGTTATTGTATTGTAGCCCTCCAGGCTTGCCGTAAACAGATCACATGCTATTTCAGTGGGAGGCATAATAAACACAATGGAACCATGGCCACAGGTAGCAACAACACGACCAGTGGACGAGGAGTACTTTGGTCTGACGATGAAACAACAATTTCTCCAGATATGGAACGAGGGAAATATCAAAGAGCAACTGTTCACAACGCACAGAAACGCTACGGTTTTCCTCCAATTTTAAGTTCATAACCACACTGCAGTGCCACATCGAAGTAAAAACTGCTTTGTCAGATAAATGTAGTGGAGTAAAAAGTGCAATATACATCAACTGTACTTAAGTACAGTAACTGAGTAAATGTATGTCATTGCATTCCAACAACTGTGTTACCATCTCTGACAGTCAGTGGTGGAAAGTAAGTATTTCCATTTTGTGTTAAAAAATATTGCCCATGTAAATATTGCACTTTTTACCACGTTAACTAAATACCTTTAGTTACCTTATGGGTTTAAAGTAATACGTCAACTCACATCCAAGGTTTTAACATCTCCTTTTATTTCATTTTTATGAAGATACAAACAGTAAACCAGGAGTAATTTAGATTGCAAAATGATATGTAGTCATACATCTGTGTCACAATCAAGCATTTTTAAATGTACACTGGTCAGACAATTTAAAGTACTGTATGCATAGATTTGAAACCTCAACACCCTTTATGGTTTCTTGTTTCTGTGCATCTTTACTTTGTGATGTTTTGGCACTCTTGCACACAGCGTTAGCAGTATTAAGTTCGGATGTGATCAGACTACTGTAACTTCTTGAGCCCTGATTTTCCCCTTAAACGTCTTTAAAATTAGAAAAACACATTGTAAAATAATGTAAGACACAATATTCAGTTTGCATATCTTGACACATTATTGAGTAAAATGCAAATCCTGGACCCATAATCCAGTGATCTACACCTCCACATACAGTGAGAGTATATTAAGTGTTCATCATTTGTACATTTCAACTCACTTCCAGACACATTAGTGGGTCCCACAGGGTTTGCAGGGTTAAACACACAGCATGGAGAAACCTTTGTATTGCAGCAGTGAGTAACAGTGTGATTAACTGAAGATCAATATGATATAATACCAAAAATCAATAACTGAGTTAATAAGAATCAGAAGAAAATAAAAAATTACATTGAGCATTACCAGCACATATTTTCTCTTATTTAAGACCTCTACTCCTGTAAAATCCACCTAAATTCAACTGAAATGCCTATCCAAGGTTTATCCAAAGTCAGCTGAAAGCTGTTCTTGTTCCATTTTTAGTACATGTACATGCATGGTCTCATTTAGAAGGAAACACTGAAGTTTTTTCCCCAACAGTAAAAATTGCCATAAGTGCTTCTATCATTGACAAACTGAAAGTAAAGTCCTTCAAAAACAAAATCACGTGGTTGGGTTTAGGAAAGAAGAACAGGGTTCGGCTTTAGAATCTTACGGGCCGGGGAACACCACTCCCTCGGGTGAAGATCCGTGTTTGTTGGATACAGTCTATGTTGCCTGTAAGCAGTTCTGGAGGTGAGGAGTGTCATGAGTCCCATGACACTCCTCACTACTACAAGTCCCATGAGTCATTGGGCCAACTTCTGGCTGTTGATTGGCTCTGAGACCCAGGGAAGAAAGGCAGGGCCTTTAGTTGAACACAGGTCTTCGCTGGCTGTTGAGGCCATAGTGATGGCATGGGATTTCGTCGAGTCAATCAAAAGGTCAGAGTTCAGCCACTATTTTGATAATGAGCTATTGGCAATATTTACATGCAAACTGGAGTTATTATGGACAGTGTGGAGAAATATGAAAGTTTGAAACACTGTAACAGCAGTTTGAGGATATCTCTGGATGTAATAATGTGTTTGGACTATATATCTCGCTGGGTATGGATTGTCTGGACATTTGGGAGAGCACAACGACTGTTTTTTGTTGGATTATTATCGATCTGTTGATTATGATAACGCTTCAAAGGTGAGCTATAACTGTTTGTTTGATGTTTGTCTGACAGAGGTGATTATTATACCTGCTGTGGTGGTTGTATCTTGAAATGGTCAACATCAATCAAACCACAAGGAGTGTAGCTTTCAAATGACAGGTCGTATGAGTAAATCACTTAAACCAAACAAATACAATAGTTATTTACATATTATAATCATCAAATAAAACCTAATGAGGACACCCGCACAGGTCATCGGATTGTTAGTCACACTGATGGCTTTCATGCAAAATCAAATTCAGTGTGATTGACAGGAGTGATGATCAGAGGTGCAGAGTTTTTACCACCGTCATTAGGACAAGGACCAACGTACATGTGAAGTTTCTCAGTGAAGTAGCAGCCAGTAAAGGAGTAGATAAGAGCAGCTGCAGCATCTACGTCATGAAAGGAGACCAGACCCTCCTCATAATCCACAAACACCCCCACCTTCTGAGGACGAGACTTCAGAGAGAGACAGACTGAAGGTTCATCCAGAGCTTTGTACTCATTTCCATTTCTCAAAGAAATTGTCCAGTAACCTTCCTGAGGGCTCAGTGTGATGTTCTCTCTCCTGTTGATCGACTCTCTGGCCACTCCTAAAGTCCATTTAGTTTTTCCTTTAACTTGAACCTCACAGTAAAATCTGCCTGAAGAGAAACTCTGTTTTGCTAAGACACAAATACAGCTGGAAAATCTCTCAGGGTTGT
>NW_026080713.1:0-1588 GCF_006386435.1 Epinephelus moara | reverse complement strand
CTCCAGGTGAGTCTCACAGTAGGAGGCCAGACACACCAGGCAGGACTTCAGGGCCTTCAGTTTGGTTCCAGTGCAGACGTCACAGGGAACTTCTCCTGGTTTGGCAGCTTGTTGCTGTGAGCTGCTGCTGCTGGCTTTCTGTTGAGCTGACTGTCTGAACTGAGCGACCATCTCAGAGATGAACGTGTTGATGTGCAGTTCAGGTTTGGTGGGAAAGATCTGTTTACACATGGGACACTGTAATGGGACGTTGACATTCCAGTGTTTAGTGATGCAGTTGTTGCAGAAGTTGTGTCCACATGATGTGGTGACAGGATCAGTGAACACATCCAGACAGATGGGGCACAGAAACTGATCCTCAGACAGTAGATATCTGGTTGCAGCCATATCCAAACACTGGGAACACAAATGGAAAAGTCAAATACAACACTTGTTTTTTGTTTAATGAAATGTTTAAGGGAAACAATCTTTTTTGTTATGCCATTGGGACACTAGGGACTTACAGTGGCTCAGCTGTGAACATTAGCTTACTTTGCATAAGAAGAAGTAGAACCACCAGCAGAGAACAACCAGCCACTTCTAAGTCAGCGGTTCTCATTCCAGCTTATTTAATACCGCTCCTTTTTCAGTGGACCTAAACATCCCAAAATGATGTTCTGTGTAACCAGATGTTGTCAGTTTTGGATGTTCATGGACAGCATCTCAATTGACACCTGTTACATGCATTGTGTCTTTAAAAATACATTTCTGTTTTCACAGGAAATGTACAATTTCTGCTCATTACGTACATACAGTCTTTTTCAAACTAAACTTACAATGTAGGGAAAATATTTATTTTTCTGAGGTTTAGGCAATAAAAGCATGTGGTGAGGGTTGGAAAGAAACATTGTGGCTTGACTTAAAAGAAGTAGGCTACGGTTCTTACCAGTGTAATGTCTATGTAATGTATAATGTCATGTGACATAGCTCATGTGATGCGTGTCACTACTGTAGCATCTTGCACATGTAAGCACACCAGGTTTTTATTAAGATAAGTTTTGGTTTTGTGATGTATAAATGGTGCAGACTTTGGCATCAAATATAACACCAATAAGAGCAACATTATGATAGTTGGACGTTAATTAGTATTTTCATGAATTCTATATTTTGCTATTACGAGTTGTTATTGTTCACTTGTAGTCATGTAATTAAATTAGTTGAATTAATTTGACAAAGAAAGTTAAAAGAGGACACAATACTTACAATAAAGGTTGACTTGGGACTAAAGTTTGGGTCTCAAGTGTTTGACAATTTGCAATGTGTTTTTAATTAAAGTTAATGCTGCTGCAAAATGTAGCACAAGCACATATGTATACCATATCTGCCTGAATACATTTGAATGTCATCTAAATGTTATAATGCATTCACAACAGCAGGTGGCACCTGTCAATAAGAAGCTCTGACTGCAGTAAGTTTCACTCAGGGGACGACTCCAGAGGTAGGAGTGACAAAGAGATGCAGTGACTGTGCTGAACACACACTTACAGCCTGATCTATTATAAAGAGTTGTTCTGACTGAACTGACACTGCTGCATCGGACTGACTCATG
>NW_026080712.1:0-1391 GCF_006386435.1 Epinephelus moara | reverse complement strand
ATTAGGCCCTATTTTATTTTCATTGTACATGTTGGCTCTGGAGTCTATTTTTAAAAAACATAACATTTCTTATCACTCCTATGCTGACGACACCCAGCTTTACCTCCCTCTGAAACCCTGTGATCCATGCAGTGTTTCATCCCTTTTAAACTGCATTGAGGATGTAAAAACCTGGATGGCAAAAAGCTTCCTCCAGCTGAACCAAAATAAAACAGAGATCTTAATCTTCGGCCCTGCAAACTGCCCCACGTCAATAATTGATGCCCTCGGGCCTTTGTCAGTAAATGTAAAATCCCGTGCAAGAAATCTTGGTGTCATCTTTGATTCTGGTTTAAAATTCGACAAACAAATAAATTCAGTTGTTAACACTGCCTTCTACCACTTAAGATCAATAGCAAAAGTTAAATCACTACTGTCCGCCATAGACTTAGAGACCCTACTCCATGCATTTATTTCCTCTTGCATCGATTACTGCAATTCCCTTTATACTGGACTCAGTCAGTCAACACTTTCATGCCTGCAGCTGCTTCAAAATGCAGCAGCAAGACTCCTCACTGGTACCAGGAAGGGAGACCATATATCCCCTGTACTGGCCTCTACAGAATTGATTTTAAGATCCTTTTATTTGTTTTTAAAGCATTGCATGGACTGTCACCAGGGTACATTTCTGATATGGTCATCCCCTATTCCACTTCCAGACCCCTTAGATCTGCTGACCAATCACTGCTCCTCATTCCATACACCAAGTTAAAAACCAAAGGTGATCGTGCATTTTCAGTTGTCGGCCCAAAATTGTGGAATAGTTTGCCACTAAATATTAGAACTTCCCCCTCCATCGAAGTCTTCAAAGCACGTCTGAAGACTCACCTTTTTTCTTTAGCCTTTTAATTGTTATCATGTAGATAGACTCTTGTGTTTATTGGATTGTATGTTTTATTTGTTGGTTGTCCAATCGCTTCTTGTGCTACAATTTTATGTCAACAAGATATTATATGCCTTTACTAATTTACTGTATCTTCTTATTTATGACTGTGTTTTTTGCTTTATTTTTGTTGTTTTTTGATTGATAATTTCTGTGTTATGTGAAGCACTTTGGTCAACATCTGTTGTTTTTAAATGTGCTATATAAATAAACTGACTTGACTTGACAAAAATTTATTCATATAGTGCTTTTCACAGACGGAGGTCACAAAGAGCTTTACAAGGGCAACATACAACAAACAAGAATAAAACATAAAAGATAAAGCAACTACCTGAGCCATGTAGTTAAAAGTGCAAAAATGTTTGCACAATAAAAAAAGAAAAATTTGTCAAGGCTTTGGTTGTGTCACTAGTTTCCCTGTGTTTGTCCTTGTCTCTCTGTTTCCCCTCCCCCTGTCTGTCTCTCTGTG
>NW_026080711.1:0-1176 GCF_006386435.1 Epinephelus moara | reverse complement strand
AGTATAGTATGATGTCAAAAATCCCAAAAAAAGGTCATGATAAAGAATGTCGTCAAAATTGCGAAAAAAAAGTCATAGTATAGTATGTCGTCAAAAATTGCGAAATATCTTCATTGTATAGTATGTCATCAAAAATCGCAAAAAATCTTCATAGTATGTCATTAAAAATTGTAACAAAATGTCAGTATGGTATGTCGTCAAAAATCAAAACAAAACATCATAGTAAAGTATGTCGTCAAAAATCGCCAAAAAAAAATGTGAAAAAACGTCATAGTATGGTGTGTCGTCAAAAAATGTGAAAAAACGTCATAGTATGGTGTGTCGTCAAAAATTGCGAAAAAACGTCATCGTTCAGTATGTCGTCAAAAATTGCGAAGAAACGTCACAGTTTAGTATGTCATCAAAAATCACAGAAAAACGTCACAGCATAGTATGTCATCAAAAATTGCATCAAAATGTCATAGTATAGTATGGTGTCAAAAATCCCGAAAAAAGTTCATAATAATGTATGTCGTCAAAATCCCGAAAAAACGTCATAGTATAGTATGTCGTCAAAAATTGTGAAAAAACAAACAAAAAAAAGTCATAGTTTAGTATGTCGTCAAAACTTGCAACAAAATGTCATAGTATAGTATGTCATCAAAAATTGCGAAAAAACGTCATGAATTGCAACAAAACGTCATAGTGTGGTATGTCATCATAAATCCCGAAAAAACGTCATAGTATAGTATGTCGTGAAAAACTGCAAAAAATTTCATAGTTTAGTATGTCGTCAAAAATTGCAACACAACGTCATGGTATGCTTTGTTGTCAGAAATTGCGAAAAAACGTCATAGTATAGTATGATGTCAAAAATCCAGAAAAAACGTCATAGTATGTCGTCAAAAATCTCAATAAAGTCATAGTATAGTATGTCGTGAAAAATTGCGAAAAATTTCATAGTTTAGTATGTCGTCAAAAATTGCAACAAAACGTCATAGTATGTTTTGTCGTCAAAAATTGCATAAAAATTGCAACAAAACGTCATAGTATGTTTTGTCGTCAAAAATTGCATCAAAACGTCATAGTATAATGTTGTCAAAAATTGTGAAAAAACGTCATAGTAAAGTATGTTGTCAAAATTCGAAAAAACGTCATAGTAAAGTATGTCGTCGAAAATAGCGAAAAAAACCGTAA
>NW_026080710.1:0-1000 GCF_006386435.1 Epinephelus moara | reverse complement strand
CCTATATATATGTGTGTGTGTGTGTGTGTATATACTGTGTATTGTTTTTTGGCACTACCTTGTTTTCTATAGCTGATCTAAGGTGAATTACTCCTGTGTGGGATCAATAAAGTTCTTATCTTAGCCATCTGAGAAGATCAAATACATTGTTTTTGGTGCCTAACTGTTTCCCAAGTATATTAGTGTGTGTGTGAATGAATAAACGAGAGGCATTAACGTAAATTTCTTTGAAGAAAGGCGCTTTATGAAATTAAGTCCATTCACTGCTATTAGTTTACAGCGCAGCCTTGCTTTTTTTTTTTTTTTTAAATAAACGTTATTTAATGTCAAATACAAGTACAAACAGAATTTATCAGCATACAATTTAGATAACACCATACATGACAACAATACAACCAAAAGGATGGGAAGTGTCCTTTAGTCAGAGTTACAGATCCAAGATGTGCCAGGGGAGGCACTTAGATTTGTCCATTGTTTTCCTCCTCCGGAGGTCTGTGAGTACCTGCCTCACGACCATGTTGCTGTCTATGACAGTCTGATATAGAGTCATGGCACATCTTGTTTTCCATATTTTAACACAAACTACACTGATGATCATTTGAAACAACTCTTTGTGTTTCGGGGGCATCTTCTCATCCAAGAGTCCATACATAACAGATTTATAGCACACTTTAAAATTCACACCCAGACCTTTTAAAATGCTCCACACCTCTTGTGCTCTGTAACAGTTCATTGAGTTTCAGGCTCGGAGCAGTTGATCATGGGACACATTTTGGTGGTAACGTAACAACTCCATGAAACAACTGCTCTCACTGGGAGTCTACCCACTGATGTCAGCCATCTGTTGTCTCTAATGCTCTCTGACATGGATTTATTTTTTAATATATTTATCACTTCATTGCTATAATTATCAGATATGTGTTTATATTTTATAAGGCCTCCATATTTATAATTATTAATTGTATTAAAATATGTTTGCTGGATGAACTACACCAATCAA
>NW_026080709.1:0-1403 GCF_006386435.1 Epinephelus moara | reverse complement strand
CATAATATAGTATGTCGTTTCAAATACCATAAAAAAGTCATAGTATGGTATGTCGGTCAAAATGTCATATAAAAGTCATACTATAGTATGTGGTTGAAAATATCATAAAAAAGTCGTAGTATAGCATGTCATGCAAAATATCATAAAAAAGTCATAGTACAGTATGTCGTTTAAAATACCATAAAAAAGTTATAGTATAGTATGTCGGTCAAAATGTCATATAAAAGTCATACTATAGTATGTCGTTCAAAATATCATAAAAAAGTCGTAGTATATCATGTCGTTTAAAATACCATAAAAAAAGTCATACTATGATATGTCGTTTAAAATACCATAAAAAAAGTCATAGTATAATATGTCGTTCAAAATATCATAAAAAAGTCGTAGTAAAGCATGTCGGGCAAAATATCATAAAAAAGTCATAGTATAGTATGTCTGTCAAAATGTCATAAAAATGTCATAGTATAGTATGTCGGTCAAAATGTCATATAAAAGTCATAGTATAGTATGTCGGTCAAAATGTCATAAAAATGTCATAGTATAGTATGTGGTTCAAAATATCATAAAAAAGTCATAGTATAGCATGTCGGGCAAAATATCATATAAAAGTCATAGTATAGTATGTCGGTCAAAATGTCATAAAAATGTCATAGTATAGTATGTCGGTCAAAATGTCATAAAACGTCATAGTCTAGCATGTCGTTTAAAATATCATAAAAAAGTCATAGTATAGTATGTCGTTCAAAATATCATAAAAAAGGCATAATATAGTATGTTGTTTCAAATACCATAAAAAAGTCATAGTATAGTATGTCGTTCAAAATGTCATATAAAAGTCATACTATAGTATGTGGTTCAAAATATCATAAAAAAGTCGTAGTATAGCATGTCATGCAAAATATCATAAAAAAGTCATAGTATAGTATGTCGGTCAAAATATCATAAAAAAGGCATAATATAGTATGTCGTTTAAAATACCATAAAAAAGTTATAGTATAGTATGTCGGTCAAAATGTCATATGAAAGTCATACTATAGTATGTCGTTCAAAATATCATAAAAAAGTCGTAGTATAGCATATCGTTTAAAATACCATAAAAAAAGTCATACTATGGTATGTCGTTTAAAATACCATAAAAAAAGTCATAGTATAATATGTCGTTCAAAATATCATAAAAAAGTCATAGTATAGCATGTCGCTCAAAATATCATAAAAAAGTCATAATATAGTATGTCGTTTAAAATATCATCAAAAAGTCATACCATAGCATGTCGTTTAAAATATCATAAAAAAGTCATAGTATAGCATGTTGTTCAAATACCATAAAAAAATCATAGTATAGTAAGTCGGTCAAAATGTCATATAAAAATCATACTATAGTATGTGGTTCAAAATATCATAAA
>NW_026080708.1:0-1710 GCF_006386435.1 Epinephelus moara | reverse complement strand
GGCAGGAGGAAAAGACCACACTGAGCACTGGACTTTACTACATCGGCCAAGGGGTCTGGGCAGAACAAGGTGGGCTGGGACAGAAAAACTTGTCACTGACGTATGCACTTCCGCTGTGAATAGTGACATCTGTTTTAGCCGCAGTGCTTCAGGTGAACGGCACCCTTACAAGCGCTACAGAGAAATTTTCCCTGACTGGAAAATTGCTCCAGATGTAAGCCTGACAGCATCAGACTACTGGAAATATGTGATGACAAGGTTCAACAAAGAGTTTGCTGAAGAATACCAAGCAGAGCCTGCTGATATTCCAGACACTTGGAGAGATATCACATATGAGCATGCAGAGAAGAGTCTCAAAGAGTCATTTAACATCAAGTGAGAGAGAGAGAGACAACATGCTTTGTGATTATAGAGGTGCACTTCCTCCTACATAAAATAATTCTGTATCTGCTCAAGGATATCTTGATCCTACTTGTTTTATATGATATAGAGAAGAGTCACAAATAGTAACATGCTGTATGTAAGAGGACAAGGTTTAAGATATTGTAAGTTGACTCAAACATTTTACCACGAAGGCTTACAATAGGGAAATTACTGCAATTGACCTGAAACTGCATTTAACATGTTTAATATAAATAATCAACTCTAGCTCTGTTCCTGCTGATGATGACATTTTAAATACTTTGCATACTTTGAGTCAATGTACCTTTAGGAGCACATATTGGAAACATACCTACAAACATACTTAATGTTGGCAGTTTGATTAATGTGATATGATTTTTTTTTATGTTTTTGTTTCTATGAAGTATCTGAGGCAGGATATTTAAATGTCTTTCTTTTTTTAACACCACTCAGTCTTTATGTGGTATTGTCATAACAAGACAGAACGTTTTGCTTTTAATCTTAAGTATATGTGATTGTTTGACCGAAAGTTAGGATCTAATTGTCTTTGTTTCTTAGAAGTGTTTGATGCAAAATATTTCGATTTTCAGTGTATTAAAGGACCATTCATTCTATTGTATATGTGATATCATCAGTGTCAATACATTACTAACATTTGTTAACTGCTTTAATAAAGACTCAGAATGAGTTATTATTGTCTTTATTGAATTCAGAATCCCAAAACTTGAGTTGAAACATTAAAGAATAGAAAAAGACTTAAGTTGTGTTCAGACAGGAAACGAGTGCTGCCACTAAAATTCAGCTTGTGTTCTGTCTGAACACACAGTAAGGGCTCAAATCCCTATTGTCGCTCCCACGTTACTTGGTCACATGCAAACCTGTTTACAACAATCCAGAACAAGGAGAAATGTAACCTTCAACTCTGAATTACAGATCTGTTAATTATGTTTCAATTAGTGTGCAAGCACCTGAAACTAAGAGTCATTGTGCTTTGTTAGCTCAGAATGAGCCCGACATGTCTACATAGGGAGTAGGTCCATTTCAACTGAGTCTCCCATGTTGCACCGCCATCTTTCTACAGTAGCCCAGAACGGACAAACCAAACACTGGATCTACTTGAAAGGGCCTTTTTTTTTTTTTTTTTCCAATTACCTTAGGGCCACCGTAGGCTCTTCTACATGTTTGTCTCTGGTGTCTTGTATTTGACACCTTATACCATTCTTAGCTGTTACACAATGTAATCTGTAGGAGTAGGAGGAGGAGTGGAGTCGAATGCAAGATGGCGCCGGTGTGTATGGCTGGCCGTCT
>NW_026080707.1:0-1142 GCF_006386435.1 Epinephelus moara | reverse complement strand
GTTAATGCCTTGAGCTCTTTGTCCCGTTCCTCGGATCATTCCTGAGCAGTTTTTAGATCACTGATGTATTCAGGTGCCTGACCGTGGAGGGCTTACACGTGAAAACAAGTATCTTGAAATGAATCAGTAGGTACAGAGTCCCTCTGGNGATCAGGGGTACCTCTGGGGTACCAGCACGTCCCTCAAATGTTTGATCAGGTTGGGATCTGGGGTATTTGAAGGCCAAGTTAATGCCTTGAGCTCTTTGTCCCGTTCCTCGGGTCATTCCTGAGCAGTTTTTAGATCACTGATGTATTCAGGTGCCTGACCGTGGAGGGCTTACACGTGAAAACAAGTATCTTGAAATGAATCAATAGGTACAGAGTCCCTCTGGCAACCAAAAATGTATTTAAGAAGTCCTTCATCCCAAGTGCCATCAGTGTCCTGAACTCAGCAAAGTGGCTGATGAGTTTTAAACCACAGAGAGACAATGAGCTGATTTAATGTGTTGAAGTGTTTTGTAATTCATCTGTGAGCTGTCTTCAGATCATCCACAAGGCTGCTGCTCAGCTGTTAACCAGGTCCAGCAGGTCAACCGACATCACANAGTGCCATCAGTGTCCTGAACTCAGCAAAGTGGCTGATGAGTTTTAAACCACAGAGAGACAATGAGCTGATTTAATGTGTTGAAGTGTTTTGTAACTCATCTGTGAGCTGTCTTCATAATGTGTTGAAGTGTTTTGTAACTCATCTGTGAGCTGTCTTCAGATCATCCACAAGGCTGCTGCTTGGCTGTTAACCAGGTCCAGCAGGTCAACCGACATCACACCCATTTTAGTTTCCTTACCCTGGCTCCCCATCAGGGTTGGGATAGAATATATCTTTATATATATGGATAATCATCTCCAGCTCAGGTCGAGACCAATATTTCTTAGTTGTACAAAACAAGTTCGGGTCAGTGATTTAACATGATGATCAAAAATGACACCAAGATTCCTAAAACTTGACCGTATAGCTGACTAAAGGGACCCAATACTCTGGGCAGCCTTTGACGCTGGACTCATACTAGTAGTCACACAACAGCAGCACACGCCAACAGCGGAGGTAACCACTGCCGTACATGATACAAATCATATCAGAGGTGACCAGTATCAGCTCCTCAT
>NW_026080706.1:0-1097 GCF_006386435.1 Epinephelus moara | reverse complement strand
CCAGGGTCTCGTCCAACTAGCAGTAATGCTACTGCTGGCCGGAGATATTGAATTGAACCCGGGGCCGCATTCCTGGCTGTCTGCCAACATGGATGCTAATGCTAGCCACCCAATAACACCCACACAACAACAGCTAGCTCCACATGCCAGTGGAGCTACCAGCGCGCTAGCAAACCTAGCCTTCCAGCTAGCTCATCCAGGGCTGACAGCGACAATGCAGCTAACGCAACCAAATGCCAAAGCTCTGGTGGACTTACTTCACCTGCCTCCCCCGGTGTTTCGACGGATCCTCAGCATGGCCTTGGCTTCTACATCTCTCGCCGCCGGAGCCCTGAGCCGCAGCAGTGTTGACATCTCAGTCATGAGAGGCAACGAGACCCGGTGCGTCAGCGGGGCCGTGCTAACGGCGCCCACCAGCCCAGCAGCTGGCGGTCTGGGGCCGTGCAACTCCTCGGTCCCTTCCCGCTGCAGCGGAGCCGAGACTCCCACACCAACGCGGGCCGGGGAGCCAGCACCAGCAGCGGCCTCCATCGCGCCGACGGCTCCTAGCCTAGCAGCTGTGAGGCCACCACCAACGCTCACCTGGGGCCCAGCACCAACAGCGCTAGCCGGAGGGCTAACACCGGGAGCATCNGGTCGCGCCGACGGCTCCTAGCCTAGCAGCTGTGAGGCCACCACCAACGCTCACCTGGGGCCCAGCACCAACAGCGCTAGCCGGAGGGCTAACACCGGGAGCATCACCAACAGCGCCAGCCGGACGGCTAACACCGGGAGCAGCACCAACAGTTCCAGCCGGACGGCTAACACCGGGAGCGGCACTAACAGCGCCAGCCAGACGGCTAGCACCGGGAGCGGCACCAACAGCGCTGGCCGGACAGCTAGCACCGGGTGCAGCAGCGGTCTCCATGTGGGCCGGGAGGCCCGTGCCACCGCCGGCGCTCGCCGGGGGCCCAGCACCGCCAGCGCTAGCCGGAGGGCTGGCAACAGCAGCGGCCTCCAGTGGGGTCGCGCCGACGGCTCCTAGCCTAGCAGCTGTGAGGCCACCAACACCATCCCGGCCCCTGATGTACAGTATGAACACGCTCACTCACAATAAA
>NW_026080705.1:0-4083 GCF_006386435.1 Epinephelus moara | reverse complement strand
ACAGTGATAGGAAATCAATGGGCGCAGTGTATCAGTCAAATGTGCTCGGAAACACTGTCAATCACATCAAATCATGAAAAATACTGTGTGTCAAAATTCGGTCTTACTGGAACAAAGAAGCTGCTGGAGAACCTTCTACTGGTTGCAATCAGGGGGAAAAAACAAACAGCAAACAGATTAGAGAGAGAGAACAACTGATTTGGCTTCAAATATGAAAACACCTGTGGTTTGTTTAAACAAAGAACAAAAAAACAAAACAAACCTTGTTTGATTGCTTAGCTGGACTGATGGAGGATGTCCTCCATGATGAGCTGAGTAACTGAATTAACAAACATATGAGTCAGCATCATAGAGATGTTTGCAAATTTGAGGCCCGTTTCCACTGAAGAAGTTCCTGGTACTATTTGGGGGGCAGGAACTACTACAGGAACGTCCTCTCGCTCGGCCCTCTCAACCGCCGTGTCTCCACTGAGAGCGGAGTCGGAGGAAGGTTCCTGTAAAGTTACGGGCTCTGGATGTGACGTAATCATTGCACGACCATTTTGACCGGGGCGACGTAGGGATGCCGTTAGCTGTTAGCCCTTAGCGGTGTCTGTAATAACTCAATAAATGGCCTGTGAAAAAAATATTTTTTCCAGCGGATGTCTTAGTTACAACATGATTGAGCTAACTGGAGTAGTTTCATGTCGTAGCCGACAACTGGAGGCTTTTAACAGATCACATCCTGATGTTAGCTTTGCTGCTGCTGTTAGCTGTCCTTGTCAGCTGATGCTTTCTAGACATTGTGATTTCCCAAAACTGAATAAATACCACACATATCAACACAAAACTGCTTTGCTAGCTCAATCATGTTGTAACTAAGATATCTGCTGGAAAAAATATTTTTTTCATGGGCCATTTAGTGAGGTTTTTTTACATGGTGGCGGAAGCTATATGAACGAGCTAACCCTTGTCTGCTGAGTTTCAAAAATGCCGGCTATTTTGTTGCTTTCTGTTGTCGTCACATCCCTCCTTAGGCCCGTTTCCACTGAAGAAGTTCCTGGTACTATTTGGGGGGCAGGAACTACTACAGGAACGTCCTCTCGCTCGGCCCTCTCAACCGCCGTGTCTCCACTGAGAGAGCGGAGTACGAGGAAGGTTCCTGTAAAGTTACGGGCTCTGGATGTGACGTAATCGTTGCACGACCATTTACCGGGGTGACGTAGGGAAGCCATTATCTGTTAGCCCTTAGCGGTGTCTGTAATAAGTCACTAAATGGCCCGTGAAAAAAAATATTTTTTCCAGCGGATGTCTTAGTTACAACATGATTGAGCTAACTGGAGTAGTTTCATGTCGTATCCGACAACGGGAGGCTTTTAACAGATCACGTCCTGATGTTAGCTTTGCTGCTGCTGTTAGCTGTCCCTGTCAGCTGATGCTTTCTAGACATCGTGATTTCCCAAAACTGAATAAATACCACACATAGCAACACAAAACTGCTTTGCTAGCTCAATCACGTTGTAACTAAGATATCCGCTGGAAAAAATATTTTTTTCACGGGCCATTTAGTGAGGTTTTTTTTACATGGTGGCGGAAGCTATATGAACGAGCTAACCCTCGTCTGCTGAGTTTTAAAAATGCCGGCTATTTTGTTGCTTTCTGTTGACATCACATCCCTCTTTGAGTATATCCAATCAGCACCAAGTAACCCCCAAGCCCCAGCCAGGAGTCTTTCGTTCTGAGTACCTACTCCGAGGCAGGGACTTGTTTAGCCCCTGTAAAAGTTCCGGAACTCTGTCCATCAGGGGTGGTTCCTGCGGTGGAGACACGCACCAACGGCCCCGGCCCCGTAAAATTACCCCGAAGTTCCTGCGGTGGAAACGGGCCTTTGGTCTGATGAGTGAGAGGATTCTGAAAAATGTGATTAACTTGTCTGCTCAGCAAAGATGTTTGATTGACAAACTGTTCTGTGATGGACAAACAAAATATCAGCTGCTTTTCCATTCCACATGACCTAGTGCAAAAAGCGCAGTACCTTCAGTGAAGTGGCATGGAGAGAGAATTTATTAAATGATGTGGTACGTTAGTATGACTGGAGTTAACTCAGTTACAGTCGTGATGTTTTCCATGGCTCATTATCCAAGCTGACACTGTACCTGTCCAAAGGTATTATCCAGAGTTCGTCCAGATCACACACCGCAGGCATAATTTCATTACACCCCCAGAAAGAACACCTGCTTTTAACAGACATATATAAGACATTATCAGTCAGGACAATGACGCAGAGTCTAATAAAGATGTTTACAATTTTCTGACATGACTGACTTTAAAACAGTGCTTTCAAATTTTACAAATCAGAAAGTGTTGCAAGAAATGTCAAGGGAAAAAAATGAGAAATTGTTTGTTACCTTTTTAAAACTGGCAGGTTGGACCACAAGGGAAAGTGTTTAACTGTCAGGAAGAGCTCCCTCTCTGTTTGTTTATATGTGTGTGTGTGTGTGTGTGCGTGCGTGTGCATTGTTGTGGCCAACTGTCTAATATGAAACCCACTTGAGACTGAAAGCAGACTGCTAATGACACAGATCGGAGCTCATTTGAAACACAAAGGAATAAAGAAAAACTCAAACTTTTCTCTCCCAGCACAACAGTAATCACTGAAGTGGCACAATGTGATATCAGGAGATCTGGCATAAACAAGTCTTTATTCAAAGACTGTCCGTAGCATAGAGTATCCTAGCTTAGATCCAGCTGTCTCAAGCAGGGTTATTTAATAATCTATATAATCTAAATGAGTGAACTTGGAGCCTCCTTGAATATGCTTATTTGTGATACTGAAGCTTAGCTTAGCATAAAGACTGGAGACAGGAGTATACAGTTAGCTTGACTCTGTCCAAAGAAATAGCCTTGCACATAACCTCTTGCAATTTATTGTTTTCACACTTTAATTCTTAAAAAAATAAACTTATTAAATTAACAATCTTAATCAGTGAGCTTTAGAGGTCCTGGTAGGCGGGATTTCGTTGACATTGGACAGAGCCAGGCAGCTATTTCCCTGTGCTTCCAATCTATGCTAAGCTAAGCTAACTGACCACAGGCCGCTTCCCATCTAACTTACAGCAACAAAGCAAACAGGTATCATTTAAAAAATTCTCAAATTAGTATCAGTAGGCCTATATAAAAGAGTAGAATCAGTAGCTCATGAAGCATGAACATTTCAAAATGACAAATTATTAATAAAAATGACATATAGCATGGTCACATTGAACAGGTGAACTGCAGCGTTTGACTTTTACTTACAGAACAATGTGCTTACTAAGTGATACATGTCTGTTTTCCCAGTTTCAGTTTGTTACAGTGCTAGAATATTCCCACCATAGCCCCAGCTGTAATAAATCCTCCAGTACTTTATGTTCCTGTCTACAGTATTGCCAGCATTAATAAAATGTAGCCTGGGGACAGGGTGTTTTTTTTTCTGTGTGTGCGTGTGTGTATGTGTGTGTGTGTGTGTGTGTGTGTGTGTGTGTGTGTGCGTGTGTGTGTGCGTGTGTGCGTGTGTGTGTGTGAGTGAGTGAGTGCCTGTACCATTTTGCGATTCCTGAGTATGACTGCATATGTGTTTACCATGAAAAATAAAAATGGACAACAAGAAGCAAACACTGATGGCGTAACATGGGGAGGATAGAATAATGGCAGTGCTATCTGGGTGGAGCTGTCTTAATGCAATAACAATAGATGGTTACATACGTAACAATGGTTCTCAGAGGAAACAGACTATTTCTCCAACTTAAAATTGTTTGACCAGACCAGTTAACTTCAAGGAAAGGTTATCAGCAACAAAATATATCAGAAGGTTACTTGTGTAAGACAGTTCTCTGAGTGAGAAAATTAGGATCCGGGAGCATGTGTGAGTCAGTTTAAAGGAAATACTGCACCCACCAAATGACCATTTGTATATCAATTACTTACCCTGTGTTATGTTGAAGAAATCATGTGAAGAAAGCTTTGTTTTTCTTGCATATCTCCAGTGAACCAAAAATCCAAAAATGGAGAAAATTCTTGATGAATTGAAGTCATCGGCAACCACATTTCAGCAGCAAAATTATA
>NW_026080704.1:0-1191 GCF_006386435.1 Epinephelus moara | reverse complement strand
GGGTGTGTGTGTGTGTGTGTGGGTGTGTGTGCTCCAGTGGTGAGCAGAGGGGGAGGTGGAGTTTCCGGAGCTGCACAGTTTCACTTTGACTCTTACAGCAGGGTCGCAGTCTTGTTTACCAACAGAGAGACTCCCAAAAGGTATTGTAAATACTTTATTACTTTATTACTCTTATCACCAGGGTTCTTGTGTCATCCTTCTATTCAGTTATTTCATTCTGTCCGAACTACAACAAAAGTTAACGAGGAAAAAAAAGTCCGAATTGTGTTTTTTGTTTTCTAGGCGTCTTTAGAAAATGGCGAGCCATGTGCTTTAGCCTGTGTGATGGAGGTGGCTTCCTGGTAACTGCCTAGTAATCATCAGATCAGAGGTGTCACTTCCTCTACAGATATCTCCTCAACTCCAGCTGGTGTTTGTTTTTTTGTTTGTACTGTTTTTTCCAAATATGTAAATAGTACAAGGCTTCCCGATTGCTACTAAGCAAATTCTTTGCACAACATAATATAGAAATGAAAATTGAGGAAGCAAAATAATAATAAAACACAGAAAAACAGAAAGTAAATGACATATTCGAAAAGGAGTGAGACGAAGTATAGCTTATTAGCTCTCACCCCTTTGTCTAAATAAAAAAAAAAATATATATATATATACATGCATACATACAGATGTACACTTACATATACATATACACACATATATACACATACATACATACAGTATACACATGGCTTCTCTGCCNATATATATATATATATACATGCATACATACAGATGTACACTTACATATACATATACACACATATATACACATACATATATATGCACATATATACACATACATACATACAGTATACACATGGCTTCTCTGCCTCTTCTCACCATGCCATATCAATTAATGAATGATAATCACCAATAATCATTCATGATCATATTTTTGTACATTTTCATGAACTGGTTGATATTTGGATTTTGCTTGAGTTCCTCACTTAGATTGTTTCATAGCTTGACACCGGTAATAGATATACAGAAACTGTTCAAGGTTGTTCATATGTTTAAGATTTTGAAGTTATGTTCCCCTCTTAACTGATAACCTCCCTCCCTGTAATAAACAAGGAAACCAAGTTTTCCTTCCCCTTTGTTGTGTGAGACTATTTAGGTTTTCTTCAACACCAGGCTCTGCTTCAAGTGACT
>NW_026080703.1:0-1983 GCF_006386435.1 Epinephelus moara | reverse complement strand
ATTAATAGAAGACAATAAGAACAACCCCAGGCTTCTTTTCAGCACTGTAGCCAGGCTGACTGAGAGTCAAAGCTCTACTGAGCCTTGTATTTGTAACAACCAGAATGAATTCCTCTATTATCTCACTATAATGCAAATAACAGTATAATAAACACTCAATGTGGACCAGAGTCTCCGAAGTTCTAGGTCGCTCGGGAGCAATGGGTACCGGGCAGCAAGGGTGACATAAGACACATACTCGGCAGTATCGTTTGAAAGGTAAAATAAAACATTTATTTCCTCATCTTTCAATTATTTTCTTTCTTTTTTTTCTAGTTTGTATTCTTTCACAGTAGAATAAACATAACAATGATGTACTCAAATCAACATCATGTACCATGAAAAAAAAAAAAAAAAAAAACCTCTTTCCCTTTTAAACACTTGTTTTTCTTTCTTTCAGGTTAAACCAGGAATGCACCTGTCAGGTAAGTATAACTATTTTATTTGCATTTTCTTAACTTTAGGTTTTTGGTTGAAATGCTATTTTAGTTCACTGTCATTAAGTCAGGCACTTGGTAAGTTATTTATTCCTATTTTGTCTTTTATGATTTTATAAATCCTATTTATAGTGCCTCTGTTTCAACAGGTGATTCCTTTAATTTTTCTTGTTAATCTCAACTGAAAATACCAATCAGTTTCCTTAATGGAACTTGACAACCAAGAAATAAACAATTACCAAGAACAGCAAAAAAAAAAAAAACATTTCAATTCAAACAATTCAAAACAATTCAACTGTATGCTGTAGTGTCAATAAGGCAGTGAATCAAATATTTCAGTTCAATGAGTTACTGTGTTGTATCCACGGGCCATTTAAGGGCAGTGCATCAGTGTCTTCTCACTCACTGTGGGGCAATTGAATGCGATTGTCCACTCTGTTAACTGCTGATGATCCCACGTGGGACACTGAATGCAATTGTCCTACCACTCTTTATTGAACTTCAGTAATCCAAGCATCTCTCTCTCTTTCTGTTGATTCGTCTCACAGGTTTAGCTCGCCACTCCAGGACCAACTGCCCTTCTCTCTAACAGAAGCAAGCTGGACTGAAGACTCAAGGTGCTGGTGGGATCACACTCTCAACAGAGGAAGAAGAGAAGACAAAGAAGAAGGAGGAGACCTGGCCTTGTATCCACAAAGCCAGGAAAACTGTTATTACACAGTTCAAACGTATTCTTTCTCATTTAAGATCACTACAGCATTGTTGTTGTTGTTTTATTTGTTTGTTTGTTTTTTATATTTAACAAATGATACAATACCTTGTAAAATTTAACTGTAACCTGTTACTTAATAAAATAAAATTATCACTCCTACTTAAACAGCTGTAATATCATGCTTCATTCAGAACCAATAATGCAATCTCTATGACAACTACACACACATACTGCATAGGTTTAGCTTCAGTTCACTTTAGCTTGACCTAGTAACAGGTCATTTTAATCTTAGTATGGCTAATAAAACACCCTTAGCTCAACAACTCAGCTAGACATCAGTTCAGATAAACATTAACAACATTAGCTCACCTAAAAATTAACTTCTGTAAACACACATTACACATTTCAACACAGCCATAACAGCTAGTGGCTTAACATTAGTAGGCCACGGGCCTGTAACAACCGAGCTACCATTAGCAGTTACTAATACAGAGGCCAATGCTATCGCGGCTGGCGCAACTTATGCTAACGGTTGCTACCGCTAGCGCGGCTAACGTTACTGCCGCTAACGTCAGCCACCGCCAGCTTTTAATAACGTCTTCATATTATTTCGCCATGTTTAGCAGTTTATTAGCTCCACATTACTATCACAGCAAGCTGTACTTTGACATATTAGCATCTCAGTCAACTCACCGAGACTTTTCCTTCGGCAGTTAGTAGCAGGATTGTAACTACCACAGGTCTTTTTGGGGTCGGTGAAACTGGTTGAGGAGAATATTTTCCTTTACACTCAGT
>NW_026080702.1:0-3320 GCF_006386435.1 Epinephelus moara | reverse complement strand
CCAGTGCACTCAATTTAGGAAGGGGGATATCCTTAAGTAAATCCACCATCTTGTGCTCCTGTAGTTACACTATAGAATTCTATAAACAATTTCAGAGCATCTTGTCTCCAGTCCTGACCCAATTATACAATAACATTATTGAAAACCAGTCAATGCCAGTGACGATGCGCTCAGCTACAATTTCACTCATTCCCAAATCAGGAAAAGACCATTTTTGACATGGGAAATTTTCGGCCTTTAAGTCTACTAAATAACGACTATAAGGTGTTTACAAAAGTTCTGGCCCTTTGACTAGAGAAAGTTATCACCTCTTTGGTACACATTGACCAGGTAGGATTTATACCAGGCAGACTCCCAGCCAACAATATGAGAAGACTGCTTCAAGTCATGTTTAAAGCTTGCTCCCTCCAGTGTCCAGCGGTAGCGATATCGCTGGATGCGGAGAAAGCTTTCGATAGACTAGAGTGGTCTTATTTGTTCCAGATATATAAAATATGGTTTTGGATCATTTGCTATCCAGTGGTTAAAGGCCCTGTCGCCGCAGTTAAAGTTAATGGTCAGATCTCAAAGCCTTTTCATCTCTACCGCGGCACAAGATAGGGCTGCCCCCTGAGCCCACTTATTTTTGTTTTAGCTCTGGAACCACTAGCGTGTGCCATCCGTGAGAATACTGACATACTAACTGGCATAAGAATAGGTGGCCCCGACTTTAAGTTAAACATGTATGCAGATGACATTTTATTAACTCTATCAAACCCAGTTCATTCAGTATCCAAAGTTTTGGAATTAATCAAATCCTTCGGCATGTTCTCAGGATACCAAATCAACTGGAATAAGAGCGAAGCAATACCACTGAACTCTAAAACATTTTCAGTGGACCTGAGCAATACCCCCTTTGTATGGAAACCTGAAGGAATGAGGTATTTAGGAATAACCATCAGATCACCGATTTCCAAAATTTTTGAGCTTAATGACACCCCCCCCCCCATTAAGAACAATTCGAGAAGACATTAAAAGATGGACGGCTCTCCCACTGTCACTATGGGGTAGAGCAGAGGTCATAAAGACAAATACACTACCCAGACTGTCGTATTTCTGCCCTCCCATTACAATTTCCACAAGGCTGGTTTAAGGAGATTGAGGTTCTATTCACCGGCTTTTTATGGAAAGACAAGAAACCCAAAATAAACCGCAAAAAGCTCTCAGAACTAAGATCTCAAGGTGGTCTGGGTGTCCCAGATATATCTTTGTACTACCTGTCATACAATGCGAGATTTCCACTCTCTTGGGGTTACAACAATATCACGACAAAGGGCACCTGGGATTGGCTGGAGAGAGAATTAATCAGGGAATGTAACAGGTCCATTTCTTTATCCTCATTATGGTACTGTCCAAAACTGCCGTCTAAATTAGATAACCCAATCATCAAGTTTTCATGTGACATTGTAAAAAAAAAAAAAAGCATAGTAATTTGGGCACCAGTGGAATCTCCCTCCCATCGTGTCCCCTATGGAACAAGTCACTATTAACAGTAGGTGGGAATCCACTATCCAATAAAATATGGCAGAGTCTGAATGTACTTAGGCTCAGCCAAGTGCTGAGGGATGGTTCAATACTTCCACTTTCTGCGCTCAAAACTAATTTTGGACTGAGTAGCAATTCATTTCTAACATATGCACAACTTAAAGCCAGTGNAGGGATTCTCAATATGGATCTCCAGCTTTCTCCTACAACATGCCTGCTGGGCGCCCCTGTTGAAAATATTCAAAGTAATAAGCATCAAAGATTAATCGCCCTTGCATGCCTCTCAACAAAACGTATGATTTTAATGAACTGGAAGGTGAGGAAACCCTCCTGCTTCTCCAGAGATAGATGGCTGGGGGAATTTCTTTATCTATTAAGTATGGAGAAAGCCACCTCCATCCTAAGGGATTTAGACAAGAATACAAATGAGCTCTGGGACACTTTAAGATCCTTTCTCAGTGTGACTGTTGCTTTTTGTTGCCATCCAGTGTTGTTGTGGATTGTTGCTATTGTTATATTGATTCTGTGGTTATTGTTGTTATTATGTTGATTCTATGTTTATTGTTGTCATTGGCTTGTCTTTATTATTTATGAAAATAAAATATAAATATAAAATAAAAAAAAAGATTGTGGGAATACCGGAGGGCGAAGAGAGCGGCAGACCCACTGAGTTCGTCGCTGGATTGCTGCCTAAATTACTTGGGGTAAGCAAGTTTACAAAGCCCTTGACGGTGGACCAGGTGCACCGCATCCCTGTGCCTAAACCCACGGATGGTAAGAGACCGCGGAGCATCATCACAAGGATTCACTTCTACCAGGAGAAGGACCTGATCCTACGGCTGAGCCAACAGCAATGCCTTTGCCCCAGCAATGCTGGACAGTACATTTGCTGCATGGAGTGTAAAAGGACTTAAATATATAAAAGACTTCTATTTAGGCAGCAAATTTGCATCTTTTGGCCAATTAAGTCAGAAGTATAATTTGCCTCATTCTAATTTTTTTTTGTTATATGCAACTCAGGCAAGGGAAAACATCCCCCAGTTTGAATGTACTTGTGAGAGTTATACTCTTCTGGACCTGCTTTCTCTTTCTCCACACAGAAATAAACTTATTTCTAAATTTATGAATTTCTTTTCCAATGAATCTGAATCATCATTTTGTAGTAAGAATGCATAGGGGGAAAAACCATCTCAGGACACAAACAACCAGACTCCCAGGCCAGAGGTGACCAGCAGTGGGTGAATGATCTGAATCTGTTCTTCAATAGATTTGATCAGTCTGCCCCTCCCCTGGCCCAGACATCACGGCTGCAACCCCTCTCATCCTCACCTTCACCTTCCCCCCCCACCTACACTCCTGGCACACTGCTTCAACACCTCCCCCAACCATCAGACTTGGTTGTCTGCAGTACGGGGGCCCCGCAGGGGAAGATGCTGGTGCCGTTCCTCTTCACCCTCTACACTGCAGACTTTTCATACAACACCCCCACCTGTCATCTGCAGAAGTTCTCTGATGACTCTGCCATAGTCGGCCTCATCACAGATGGGCACGACAGGGAGTGCAGAGAACTGAACCAGGAGTTTGTGGACTGGTGCCTGAGGAACCACCCTCAGATCAACGTGGGGAAGACCAAAGAGCTGATGGTGGATTTCCGCAGGTGCAGACTCCTCCCTCCAACACCGGTGAACATCCAGGGATAGGACATTGAGATGGTGACATCTTATAAGTACCTGGGTGTTCATTTTAACAATAAACTGGACTAGACTAATCACATAACAGCACTATACAGGAAAGGC
>NW_026080701.1:0-1330 GCF_006386435.1 Epinephelus moara | reverse complement strand
GCATGCTCTAGGGGTGGCTATTAACTAATATCTTCAGTGCCATGTTGATAGGTGAAAGTGGACGTGGCCTATTCGTCATTAACCGTCATAATTTGCGTTTTATTAATTTATGACCAGCTGGAAGGACCTAGGGACATGAAACGTGGTACATGGACTATAAATGACATCCAAATACTGCTAAAAAAATTTGGTCCCAATCGGCCTTATGGGGGCGCTATAACATAGAGTGTAAAGCTTGAAAGGCTCTGCCCGCCGCACCACAAGTGCTATTGACTTGAAATTTTACACACACATCCTCCTGATAGTCCTCTACAAAAAAGCCTCTTGCACCATGAATGCCGCCCTTACAGAATTTTTGCTAATTTTAATAATGTTAAAAACAGTAAAATGAATACGCTTTTGAAATATTTGTGCTATCAACACCAAACTTGGTATGAGGCATCGGGCGAGACACTCATTTCTATTATAAATGAGCAAGATCGGACGAAAAACACGGCTGCCGGCAAGCAAAGTGTCCTTGGAAAGGGCGGGGCTTAGCGAACATCGGCTGTAAAATGTTAACCGTTTTTCCGATCGTCACAAAACTGGGTAAATATCATCAGAAGGGGACCAAGAACACACCCAAAAAAAGATTTTGAGATTGGCACATAGGGGGCGCCACCGCCATTCCCAGATATTCCCGTTTTTTTCCCGAACCGTTTTCCCATTGAAAATGAATTACGGAATCTTCAAAAATCACAAAATTTCAAACGCTAACTACCAATTCATACTTTCAGCTAGAAACTCCATTCAAACTGGAAAATATTCAGCAATTCCTTGACTTTTTACATATGATTCAACTTTTCAATCCCATTCAAACTTTCCAAAATATTCAGCGTTTTCTGAAACTTGGTTATAATGGAAGTCAGTGAGAAAATCCTTCAAACTCACTCATCTTCACCCACACTTCACGAACTCATACATTCACGTAGAAACTCCATTCCAACTCTGAAATGTTGACATTGCCATCCACTGTAGTTTTTCTACACCAGCTGTTTAAAAATGAAATTTTCAGCCCTTCTCAGAATTTATAATGGGTGTGTATTGCGTGGAATGTTGAGAGTTAGAGTGGGTGATGTCATCGCTAGAGTGCACAGCACCTCTGAAATCATCAAGAAATTTTCTCTTAAACTCGCTGGTGCGGCCACATCGTTCACATGATCTTGTGTTCCCTGAGTACTCCTTTTTTAATCACATGATCTTGTGTTCCCTGAGTACTCCTTTTTTAAAATCTGCTGTGTGTTCAGATTCTTCAAACTGTTAATCACATAGCTACCACAGTTACAGGTAT
>NW_026080700.1:0-1160 GCF_006386435.1 Epinephelus moara | reverse complement strand
AGCAAGAGGGAGCATATAGATGTTGAACAGAAGAAGCCCAAGAATGGACCCTTGAGGAACTCCACATGTAATTTTTGTTCGCACAGATTCATAATTGCCAAGTGACACAAAGAAATCCCTGTCTTGTAAATAAAATTTAAACCAATTTAGCACAATGCCAGAAAGTCCCACAAACTTTTCTAGTTTGTCGAGCAGTATCTTATGGTCAACTGTGTCGAATGCAGCACTGAGGTCCAGTAATACCAGAACCGAAATCTTTGATGCATCACTGCTCAGATGAATGTCATTTAAAACTTTTACAAGTGCAGTCTCAGTACTGTGATGTGCTCGAAATCCAGACTGAAAGGCATCAAATGAATTGTTTTGCTCCAAGAAGGTGTTAAGTTGCTGAAAAACAACCTTTTCAATGATCTTTCCTAAAAATGGTAGGTTTGATATAGGCCTGTAGTTATTTATTACTGAGGCATCCAGATTAGGCTTTTTTAAGAGAGGTTTAATGACTGCGGTCTTCAGGGCCGTTGGAAAAAGGCCTGACTGAAGAGTACAGTTGACTATCTGTAGTATATCTGATGCTATGCAGTTAAAAACATCTTTAAAAAAAGCTTGTAGGCAGAGTGTCAAGGCAGCAGGTAGTGGACCTAAGGTTTCTAACTATGTCTGTCAAAGTAGCATAATTTAATGGGTGAAAAAGTGCCAAATTAACTGGAGTAGTCTTATAAGGCACAGGTGAAATAGCCACTGTGTTGGAGTTACAGACTGTCTGTCTTATCTTTAAAATCTTGTCTGTGAAAAAAGAAGCAAAGTCATTGCATGCCTTGGTGGATAGCAGTTCAGGAGGGACTGACGCTTATGGGTTTGTCAGTCTGTCAACAACAGTAAATAAAGTCCGTGCATTGTTGTTATTTTTGTTGATACTCTCAGAGAAAAAGGACTGCCGCGCCCTTTTTAGCTCCAAGTTATAGATGTGAAGACTTTCCTTATAGATGTCATAATGAACCTGGAGTTTGGTTTTTCGCCACCTGCGTTCTGCTTTTCTACATTCTATTTTTTGAGCTTTTACCCATGTGGCGTTCCTCCATGGTGGTTTTTCTTACCAGAGACAATTTTGACCTTCATGGGGGCAATACTGTCCATAATATTCATAGCTTTAGAGCTGAAAC
>NW_026080699.1:0-1192 GCF_006386435.1 Epinephelus moara | reverse complement strand
TATATAATAATCTTTAGGTCAGGGCTAATAATGTTGATGGGTCACATTTTTAGCAGCGAGCAACCCATCCACAGACATGGCCCTCCTCAGCATGATGCAGAAACAGAATAAAAAAGAGCTATCACTGCACAGAAGCATAAGTGACATTAACAATATCTATCACACACTCTCTACCTTTAACAGTGTGCTGTTAGCCCCACAAGCACGATCATAAACCATAATAGCGGTGAATGAGAAACTGCGGACAGGGCGGATTAAAATATGGCCTTGTACATGCTGATCACGTGTATTGATAAAGTGTTGGCTTTTTAAAGGCCAGATTTACATGTTTACACGGGAGCTTTACTGCTTGTACTTGCCATGTTCAGGTCGCGTGTGTGTGCGCGTCCAGGTCCGGGCTGCTGCTGTGAGGTGAGAGGCTGCCTGCCTGCAGCGGTGCCTGTGTATTTAGGCCTACAAGATCAAAGGACAGCACTTTCAGTATCGATACCTGTGCAAGTTGATATCTAAATTATTTGTGATGGGACAAACACACATCTACAGCTGAAGGAAGACGTGTGACACTTGACAGGCTGAACCAGAGCAGCTGGAATAAACAGCCTAACCAGCATTTGGACTTGACTGATATAAAATGAAGGTTTTATGAATAAAGAGTGAAAAAGCAACAGCTCTGCAGCTTTTATAGGAATCTGCTTTTCTGCACACACTCTGTTCATTTTGGATGACAGGAAGATCATGTATGCAACATCACTGGGACAATATGAATCATATCTCTTGATTTAAAACCTAAGTTCACACAGGAAATATGAAATGAAACAAACATGTCCAAATGCACATCAGAGGAATCAAATCGTTTGAGAAGTAAATGATCATTTCCAGATGTTTCCTTTATAAAGTCAAAATTATTTTTAGGAAATATTATTTAACCATAAACACAGGCTGTAGTTCTTCTTCACTGTTTTGATCACAGGTTTTGTTGTTTTTTTACGTCACCTGAAGACGAGGAGTCCCGCCTTTCTGACTTGTAACTTTCGCTTTTGTCCCGCACTGATGTCGCAGCATGTGACCTTCAGCTGGTGAGGAAAGAGTTCAAACCAGATCAGTAACAGTGAAGGAATAAATAAAGGAGGTAAGTGAGGTTTGTCTGAACTCGGGTCTGTCAAGACAAACATCCGCTCAGAGATCCTGTCAA
>NW_026080698.1:0-4393 GCF_006386435.1 Epinephelus moara | reverse complement strand
GTTTATCACAGCCGTGGGGTGGACACACACACACACACTCACACCTTTGGGACATTTACAGTTTCTTGTCTTATGACGATGAGAGGACACCCACACAGAAACTTCTCACCAGACCTTGTGTCAAAAACAGCATTTAACTGTAAGTCAAGCAGCAGTTTTTACATTGATTTCATACCAAGGATATGTTCAGATAATCTAGTAAACATAATTATACTATTAAAACTCACAGAATGCAGCAGCTGGAGCAGTCGTACCCTTCCTCATTGTCCAATCCACTGATTACACCTTCATAGTCAGCTGACCGATGGAAATAGTTTAAACACTACATGACCCTGATATTAAGAATATAATGAATGTCATCTGACTGAACACAGAGTGCAGTATGGGGATGTGTGTGTGTGTAACTGTGTACTGACCCCTGGAGGGTCAATGAAGCAACTCCCCAAGTTACTGAGCATCTATGCTGCAGCCGCACGGTTATTATATATACACTGCTCAAAAAAATGAAGTGACTAAATCACTAAAATCACAGATCTTGATGAACAAATTATTGAAGTGTAAAATTTTGACTGATGTACTTTGTTTAACTTGTTGAGAACAACGGTCAGTGGAAACTAAAATAATCAACCCACTGAGGGCTGGATTCAAAATCACGCCGAAAATCAAAGTAAAAACTTGAAATCACAGTTGATCCAACTCATAATGTGACTCAGTAGTGTGTACGGCCCCCGCTTGCCTGTATGACCTCCTGACAACTTCTGGGCTCCTGATGAGTCGGAGGATGGTGTCCTGGGGGATCTCCTTCCAGACCTGGATCAGGGCATCAGTGAGGTCAGTGTGTGGTGGTAGTTGGTGGCGTCAGATGCACTGATACATAATGTCCCATAGGTGCTCAGTTGGATTTAGGTCAGGGGAACGAGAGGGCCAGTCAATGGCATCAATGCCTTCATCATCCAGGAGCTGCCTACACGCTCTGGACACATGAGGCTTTGTTCTGCACCAGGAGGAACCCAGGGCCCGCTGCACCAGCGTAAGGTCTGACAGTCGCTCTGTTGGTACCTAACAGCAGTCAGGGTACAGTTGGCTATGACATGGAGGTCTGTGTGACCCTCCAAGGATCTGCCTCCCCAGACCATCACTGACCCACCACCAAATCAGTCATGCTGGATGATGTTACAGGCAGCATAACGTTCACCACGGCGTCTCCAGACTCTTTCACGCGTGTCACATGTGCTTAGTGTGAACCTGCGCTCATCTGTGAAGAGAACGGGGCCCCAGTGCCAGACCTGCCAGTTCTGGTGTTCTCTGGTGAATGATGGAGCTGCACGGTGCTGGGCTGTGAGCACAGGTCCCACTAGAGGACGTGGGGCCCTCATGCCACCCTCATGGAGTCTGTTTCTGACAGTGTGGTCAGAAACATGCACACCAGTAGCCTGCTGGAGGTCATTTTGATGGGTTGATGAACCAAGGTCTGGCTACCCTGTGTATGTAAAACAAACACTTGTGAAATGATCACCACCATTGGATGCACAGGTGCAGTCAGCAGTTGCAGTAATTTCCAACACAAGGTAACATCTGGAAAACCATTACGTACTCCTTCAGGAGAGCCAGCACACCCATTTAAAGGATAACACACTCATTCTGAAAGAAAAACAATTAGCTAACATTAGTTTAACTAGGGTTAACTTGTTAAGTGGGTTAGCCAAAGTTAGCTGTTAGCTAATATAGCTAGCTAACTGTGCCTGTGTCACACACAAAAATATTATCTGGTCAATTATCTAGCATTAGCAAACATTAGACAATTGACCAGACTGAGAGTGACACATCTAAACTTAGCGAGCTATGTTGGCTAGCTAACAGCCAGGATCCAGGATCCAGGATCCAGGATTTTGAAACTTTTCGCAAGCCGCACTAGTGTCACTCAGTACAAAATGCACTGGACAAGGATTACTTCTACTGTTTTTTGCCTGCCTCTACTACTTCCTATAGTATTTTTTCTCTACCGCCCCCTGTCTTTGCAGGAATATTGCAAGGGAGAATGCACCAAGTATAAATGCCTTTGCGCTCTGTTAAGGTGTGCGCGCAATCCGCGAATGGAGCCAGGCGAAGGTATAACTGAAGCTTAAGTGAGCGGAGTCCTCTCACCATACATCCATGGTTCTCACAGCAAACAAGCACGGCTGACGTTCTGTACGTTGCCCGAACAACAGCCCAAGGCACCTCGCACTCATAGCCACGCTGTATTGGCTTCGTTTCATTAATAGATCCATGACTGGCTCCCTTCACCAAGGAGTCCCCCCAAAAAAATATTTTCTCATCGGATCTACACGATCCATGTAGGTCACCTATTTTGTATTCAAAACGGCGAATTTCAACGAAAGGTGAGCGATTTTCATGCCTGGCATTGAGGGGAGCTGTGAACCATTTGAAGGACAAGTCAGCAGTCAGTGCAGGGACAGCCGAGGCTGTGGGGCTGGGCGGCGACAGGCCGGTGAACTGAATCAGACACAAAACAGACACTGGATTGTGGGGTACCCGATTTTGGTTTCAGCACACATAGTAGTTCATATTTCAAATGATAGACACTGCTTTTGGGATTCTTTGGGATTTCATTGTTGAGATCTTAATTCGAGGGCTGTTGTGAAACTGCGCTGACTCAGGGCAACAACAAAGTTTGTCTTGGGTGTGTCGGTACAGTAGACATTCAAGAGAGAACAGCAGAAGAAATACCTGCACACCAATTCAACTGAGCTAGACAGCCACAAAAAAGATTCACAGGCGCCCGGACTACACGTATGTGGATAATTTTTTAAACGCACATTTTTATGTACAATTGGGCCTCTCAACCACACGAACACGGCATTTTTACCCGCATAAACGGAGATTTCTTTAAACGTATAAAAAAAGTGAAGAAATAAAAAAACATCCGATTGAGTGGGTAGGTATGGTTAGGTTAAACGGAGCTGGTGTGGATACAATGACGTCAAATCGCTGTTTGCGCATGCGCATTGAAAACAAAACTGTTGTCAACAGCAACAATGGCAGACATGTACCGCGTTGTGTCTGTGTGCTGTGCACTTTTGGGAGTAATTTCAGCTTTACAACTCAACTTAGCATTGTTTCATCAACTGCACCACTTCACCGGCACGCAAAGATGTCTGCTGTGCCCTGTATTACTTGATAGTCCACAGCGTCCGCAGTTTAAAGTCAGAAACGATGGTTTTGGGTCAGATCGGGTCGGACCAGCAAATGGTGGGACAATTTCGTGGCAGGGGCTGTGGTTGATGAAGAGTGGAAGCTGAACTTTCACATGTCCCAGGCATCACTCGTTTCTTTGGCCAGCTAACTTTAAGCTAATGGATGTATGTTGAGGTTTTGAGTCAATGCCGCCGTTTGATTACAACTGACTGCGCATGCTCATAACGTTCTTCTACGGTAGTATTCGACATTTTGCTTATTGCCACCTACTGGCCTGGCATGGCATTGCAGGCTTTTGGGGCGATTGTGTTCAATTTTGGCTGTATGTATTGACAGAGATATTTTTGTGGTGTGATCCATGTGGACAGAGTTTGTTTTTTTAAACGGAGGATGAAAATATCCATATAAAAAAATATCCATATACGTGTAGTCCAGGCCTGAGATCAATGCAAAAATAATTTATTATTTCAATTTATTCAAAACATCTGTGCACAAACATTGGGTAACGCTTTAGATTACAGCCCACAATTTACACCGTAACTATCGGGTAGTTACGGTGTAATCTGTTGTACTAACGGTGTACCAGTGTAGTACGTACCAATACATATATGTAGGTACAGGGGAACAAGATGTTATGCAATAAGGGGCTAACAATTCATGAATTTACAGAGAATTTATACTATAAGTATTTTTAACTACTGGGTACCTATTCTGTTATAACAGGGTATGTGCGACCTGCTGATCAATAATATGGACGTTTTGGGGGAATTTACAGAGAACTTATACAGTAAGTATTTTTAATTACCGGGTACTTATTCTGTTATTACAGGGTACAGTATGACAATAAAACTGAAAAATCAGAGGGAAGATGGAGGGAAGACTTCTGCAGCAAGTAATAAATCAGATGGGATTTTATTTCAAAATGACCTAATTACAAACAAACAGTCAAATCCGTGTATCATTCGTTCATTCGTTTTTCAAAATAAAACCAAATATGAAAAAACAAAATAATGACTTGTTTTTTCAGTATTTGTTTCCAGAACCAAAATGAAAAATCAGATAAAGACTCGTTTTCCGATTTTCTGTTTAAATGGAAAAAACGGATAACGGGCCGGATTCGGGCCTTTCATGCACTTTCAATATTTTCGTCTCTCCAGAAGCCAAGTTTTTTTCTTTTGCAAGCACTGGTTTCTTG